>NC_060251.1:102264535-102564535 GCF_921293095.1 Ischnura elegans | reverse complement strand
AAATACACAAGCTCCAGTTATGCTGTCATAACTTTATTATTCATGGCGCTATTTCATGTAGAGCAAAATATAGCTTCTTCTACTTTATTTAATTAAAGCCTAAAAGGTATCATTATTGTAAAAAATGCGATATTGTTTCATTATTAGCCATATTATTCTATTGCATTATAACGGTTATTTATATCCATTTTTCTTTTCATGTTTTCCTGTGCTTTGTTGAGTGAATTTCAAATTGCAATAGGGAAAAATACACGGAGAGAGGAGGAGAATAATATCCGTAGATAGAATAAAAGGAAATAAGCGATACGATGCATTGGAAAAATGAAAGTCTTAGAACGGAAGACAGGCAGAAAATATTTTGCAAATTTTGTAAAATTCTCCACGCAAATCCAACTTAAAACTTAAATGTAGGACACATTTCTGAATTTTATTACCTGAAAGCGACGGATAGGACGAAAAATGATAAAAGAAAGGGAATTTTGCCAATAGAACCCTGCCATTTAAATAAATTAATTCTAAATTACTTTTACGAACCACCCAAAATTCCCAATTCGTACGGGCACTCATACATTACGCGCAGGCTATTCGCAGAACCTTGAGCATTGAAATACTTATTCTCTCTATGTTCAGGTTCCCGCAATATCATTTTAAAGATATAATTAATGATACTTTTATGAAATATCTGCCAAGTAGTTTTTCTCCATAGCGTGCTATCATTCTTTACCCTTCTACCTTGTCTATAACGGGTGACAAGGAAATCCAAAATTTTGAAAAGAAACATGTGTAACGGACGAGTTATAATTGAGCCTTTAGGATAAAATGGCATGATTTTCTACATTGATAATGATTTTCAACCACCGGTGGAACCCGTTTAATAATAAAACAAAATTTTTAAATTATTTCATATGTAATGTGCGCGTTATAATTGAGTATTTAGGGTATCACCGCATGATTTGCTTTAATGACTATGGTTTTCAACTACCGGTGGGACCCGTTTAATATATTCAAAAATTTGAAAACAATACATGTGTAACGTGCGCTTGCAATAGATAACTTAGGGTATCTTTGTATGACTTGATTCAATGATTATGATTTTACACCGCCGTTGGGACCCGTTTCAGTGGATGGGCGTTCTTCAAATGAACCAAAGCAGGTCGATGGACGGTCAAGTTGTCTCCGTAAAGAGAGCGGAGATCTCAACGCTCGGCAATGGAAACCATCGTCCAAAGAAACTGTTACGCACGATTGATGCGATGCACTCTCAGCCGTTCTCAATGCTACGCCCATGAGCAAGCAGGGAAATTAAGATTGCCGCGGAGTTGAACTCGGGTCTGACACGGGGAGGGGGCATCTTACTGGTGGAATAAGGGCTCGCTCCGGCGGCTGTGCTCAATCCTTCAAGGTAACGTTCGGAGGTACGCCCGGTGAGAACAAGATTTCCAAGAAGCAGCTACGCCCATCAATATGCGCGCCCTTTGAATTACCATGAATGTGGAGTAGTGGTGGCCAAATGGACGAGAAGGAGTAGCACCGAAAAATATGGCCGTTCTTTAGTCTTATAGGGCAATAAAGCTTGCCCTTCATTCAATCCAGTGATGCATGAACCATCGTAATGGAATCATACTGTCTCAATATCTACAGGCGATAAAAATAAGCTCAATGGCATGCAATGATTTTCTATTCTAACAATAATTTTGTTTTAGAGAGAAAATTTCAGGAGTTAAAAGTTTTGTAGTGGCTCTGGCACTACCATATTGTATTTAAATCATCTGGCATCATAATTAAATTACCCATGGAATTTTTTTGTCACTCGAGGTTCAAACTACTGTGACTAGCGCTATGGAAATGGTTTCATTACTTATTTCAGCTAAGGAATTGAAGTAGAAAATAGCAACTAGTTAGTCATTTTGGCCAGAAAACATTATTTGAACTGCCCATTCCCTTAAATAAGGCTGTCAAAATTCTTTTTGGCCATAAATAGTTAAGGGCAATATGTACATAGCAATATTCCACCATTCCACAGATGCTGAATTTGAGAACATCGTACGTACTATTGAATTGATTCAGTTCGTGAACTTTCACCGATTCACGAAAATCATTATAAAAATTCAACGGTTGAAAATGACAACAAGTATTTTGTTATACCTCTCATTAAATTACTTACAATAATTAATAAATTTGGAGCAGATCATATTTTTATTTGGAACATTAAAATCAAAATACAAGCATATTTTTCTTTTACATGAGATTTGCTTTTATATGTGCAAAATTTAAAGTTTTTACTGATATACACCTTTAATATCGTAATGTAAAATTTCCAGATAAATAACGTTTCCCATCCACTATCATGCATATTAGCTTTCCCTATTGCATGACAATCCTTTTTTGCACGCTTTTCTTCTTGATACACCTTCGAAGTATCAGTTCCCGATCCTTAGATCCTTTCTCCTACCATTTCTCGGAAGAATACCCACACGAATCCGACAATGCTTACCCACCGAACGGTTTTTGCGACCGTCAGCAGTCGGGGAATGGTTACTGTCTCAATCTAAGACCCGAAACCGGGCATGAACGCTCGTTAATCGTATAACGGAGGGTTAAAGCAAACGGGTGTTGGCATTAAGGGTCAGTCCACTGGGTGAAGTGCCACTCAAAGAGCCACCACGGGCGTGGAGGCGTCGAAAAGCTGAGGAGAAGTAGTGGATAGGCGGAAGGCTGTTCCCTCGAGTCAACATGCTCACAGATTGCGTGCTTTATATTTACGTCCCCGCGAGGAATCGCGCACTATTCTTCCTGCATACCAGGGATCACTCGCCCGTTAGCATCCTCTTAGGAGGACAATGTTCCGAAAATTTTAAGCTACAGTGTATTAACTCCCATTGGTAGGCAACGGAGGACAGAGAGCGTATCGGGATTGTTAAAAATATTGGGTTGGGAATATTTGGAAATTAGGAAAGAAACCGGCTCTGCGGTATGTATAAAATATACAAAGGGGGTAAAGCATGGAGGAAACTAAGCAATAAAGAGGGAAAACCTAATTTCATTGGTAGGAACGATCATCAGTTCAAAATTAAAAGCCGGGCGCAGAGGACTAATGTTAAAAAGTTTTCCTACCTCAATAAAGCAATTGTTGATTGGAACAGATTGCCTGCAGAGTTATTTGAGCCCTTTCCTGGTAATGTGAAAATATTTAAGAAAAAGCTAAAAAGTGTCTTATCTTTTTAGAAATCTTATTTGAATTTTTAAAATTTGTACACTGTCTAGTTTATATGTGACTTTGTGGATATTTTGCGTTTTCTGTTTTGGATGTACATGTTACCACCTGGCCAGTTGAAACTGATCATTATAATAATAATTAAAATGAAAAGTATGTCACTGGCACAGTCAGAAATTCTAAGATAGGTTTGGCGCAACTCTCCAGTCAATTATGGAATCACCTAATGTCACTAAAAGTCCTCTTTTTACCGTCCTACCCTTCCACTTATCCTCAAAAGAGTGACTTCATCAACCCATCGTGTCCCACGAGCAGGCATTGAATTTTTCTGAACTCCAGAAATGTGTACAGTCAATTAATATTTATATAGTGAAATGAAAAAAAAACTTCAAAATTCCACAAAAATTTAATGCTGTAGATGATAACAAACCACGCCGAAACATAGGCCGTACCGCATTAAATTTATGTAAAATTATATATTTTTTTGCATTTCATTATATCAAGTTGATGCCATGACGCCACTCCCGAAATAACGAATCATTATTATTTGTTTCTTCAATTGTATTAGCGATTAAAAACAGTATATATAAACAATTCAAAATATTTCCCTTCAATCTGCATCACAATCATCAAAATAAATATGGCGGAATCATGTATGACCGCGCTTCATGAAAATTAGTTGCAATGGTATCGTTAGGCATGAGTCATCATCACACAATCATAGATACTGTTTAGGAAGAGAGACAACATGAGGTCGAATTTATTTTTAATAGAAATTGAAGAGTAAAAAGTAACGGACAAATGTGATTTTGTTGGATATAAAGGTTAACGAGTCACCCGCGAGTGAACAAAATTTGAAAAAAATCCACTGGGGAAAAGGCCTTTACGGTAAAGTAATGAATGCCAATAAACTAATATTCGTTTTGGTAGACTACGTGAAATAATATTTTTTTAATGCCATACTGAATATATGACATCTCGTATCTGAAAATTAGTCCAGGGTGAGCTCTACCCTCAGCTATCCAAACCAGCCGTCGGACTGAATCACGCAGAGAGGGAAACACCCAATAACAGTGGTTCCGTTTTCCTCCATAGGGCGACGAATAGTCAAGAGTGTATTTGGCGATTACACAAATTACGGAATATCTCGGGTCAAGCTTGAGGCCCAATGATATTCTCTCGCAGTCCAAGATATTCCTTCTGGACCCCACCCGCCGCCGCTGCCGCCTGCCTAAGCCTCTAGTGTAAGGAGCGCGCGCCGAGGTCGCGCAAGGGAAGAGCATTCCGATGTCCAAAGACGGAAGAATGGCGATGGCGTGCATAGGAAGAGGGCAATGGAGGGTTATGTATGCCTTTCCTATTGCAATGCAATGACCTAATGGTCGAGCGAAACACGGAGCCTCTGTCATCTCGAGCCTCAAACAATGGAAAACCACGCGTAATTAATGAATCATAGGTGCCGTGTAAGTACCCATGGAAAGGTTTCATGCCTTTGACACGTCCATTCAGAGATGACACGTATGACTTAGGGAGAGACTTGCGCAGAATGCATTCCACGCTACGAATCCAATAATGCTTTCATTTTTATCAACTGTCCGATATTGTGGACTTTTCTGAGACGGAACTGGGGGGATACAGGGCTCCTAAAACGGACACGATTCCTAAGACTCTAGCGAAACAATCACTCAACAGCACCCTTCACCGAGAAAGTACAATGGAGCACAGTCTCTGATAACAGGAAGCTTACTTGAAGTACGATGCCCTTGAAAATCTTTCGACGACTTTTAATTTTTTTCGGTCTAAGGGACTTGGGATAGCGTCCCCACTCACTCCCAATTGCCAAATCCTTTTTAAAAACAATTTACTCAGGTTAATTTTTCCATCATGATGAATTTCATCATTTTTCACTCTGATACTGCTGCATCTTGAAATCTATGTTTACCCGTTGAAACCTGGGTCATTGCATGTTTAATTTAAGCTTGGAAAACTACTAAGGAAGATTTCTTCTTTAATCAACATGAATCTCTCTTAATTTATGTGTGGTTCTTTCGCGGCAACCGATATGGGAGACGATCTCTCCGTTTTTATCATCAGATTACGTTTTTCATGTGGGTAGAAGGAATTAAGACTTCGTCGTTTCCAAATGGTATTTCATTCTTTCCGACTGTGGTTTCGTTACAGAGTTACACTATCCAGGTGGTTCCCTGATGATGTTACTCTGTAACGACATCATGATCGCAAAAAAATAAAACACTATGTGGAAACAGCAAAGTTTTGAATTTTTTTGACTCCATCGATAAAGGATTTTCACAAACTCACGCCCACTACCATTACTTATACGTTATTCCGCCATCTCATGGAGTTACTGGCCTATCGTCACCAGGAATCCAAGTATCAGAATGAACAGAATGACACTTGGATTTTTGAATACCTGATGACGAATGGCGAGCTGCTCGTCGGAGCGTTGGATATGGAGAATCTAACCCGGATATGGAGAATCTAACCCGGGTTAACTCAAGAGATCTTCAGTTAACCCGGCTTATATTTTACCAAAATTCACCATTGTTTTGATTATAATCTACACAAATTTTTTTTGAAATCACTCTCAACTGTATAAAGGACAGCAATATTCAGGCTGTTTCAGTATTACAAACATATATATTTAAAATAACACGCTTCATTGTTAAACATGAAGAGTTCGCAGGACTTAAAGGTGAAAATACCACTTTATTATCCGTTAAACTACGGATTTTTTGACGCATACAATTTTGTCATAAACATTTATGTTGAAAATGACTCTCGTAACAATATGGATAAGGAGGGAAAATATAAAAAAAGTATTAGCAGGGCTCTAAAATATTAACATACCTGGGACTGAGACATTAGTTGGCAGACATTAAAATGTGGTGCACAATTACCTTGCAATGGTTTAGTCACAGCGTAGAACTATAGTATAGGCGGAATAAAATCAGTCATCTAGATATCCTTCATTTGAATCCAAGGCTGGTAACAATAAATTTACGGGGAGGATACAGCAAGTTAACATTTTTTTCTCTGCTCAAAGAACTTCCCCCATGCAAAGATCGGGGCAATTACTTATGAACATACAAGGAATGGGATGAGTAAGCAAGAAATCATCAATGCACGTTATTTCAATCTAAATTATCAGTAAAATTCGTTATCGAAGGTATTTTCCGTCAACTTTTGGAATTAATTACACATCCGAAAGATACGAAAATGACGAAAATTGTACAACTAAGCCTGTTAAGTTGTTATTCCTTATTTATGTTAATGTTGCAAATTTTTAAATGACTATTTTATTCACCTCACATGGACGATGAAATACAGAATCAATAGTGAAAAATTTGCTTAAAAGTGAGTCACGACTGAAATATTTCATCGGGACTCCAAGTGGAAAGAACTGCCCTTCAACGATTCATCTTTTGTTTGAATTTTAGACAGCTTACCTTCTGCCACACGCCTGTCTCCTTTAAGGCAATTCTTTTGGGTTGAATGTAGATGTATAAGGCAAATGGACAGCCACGACTCACTATAATGGTCATAGCACGAGTAATCTTTTAACGTTAGATTCACAAGGAAGAGGATGGGCGCTAAATTATTTCATAAGCGAAACGATACGACAGATTCAAAAGCCTCTTGGAAAGACTATACCACTTATTAAGTGGAAAAGGTAACCTCAACTCTACTCCGAATGCATTTTGAAAGATATTTCTCGAGTATGATTTATGTCTCCTGACCTCATGGCGGCCAATGAAGAGATTTCGGACCTAGAGGAGGACCTTGTCGCCAGCGTTGCTATGAGCGCACAACACGGACTGCAAACATTTATCAACGAGTGAATAGCCTGCATTCCTCCACGTCATGCGCCGCGGACACGCGCTGCAGTCGTCGGGTAATTTAGAGAAAGCACTTTAAACCACGGACGCTAAAATTCGAGAGTGATTTAGGGTCCAAAATCTCCATAATGCATGCATCTAAACCTCCGATTTGTGACGGCGAGCCATTCCGACGAGATTACTAAGAATAGATCTCTCACGAAAGGTAGAAGATTGAAATAAACATTCGAGATAGGAGGGGGTATTTCTCGCACTTTTTCCCGTGACTACAACGGGATTATTTAATGCTGCGATTCGCTGTCTGGAGGAAGAACTTCCCTTATCTCTCCGTTGAAGATAAGGGTTAGGAAAACAACACCTTGTGCGTGGAAACATCCCACAGGTCACATATAATATACGAAGCCATATATTTACGCCTGCTTTGCGCCGAGAAAGGCCCGTGGCTGGTTCAAGGATAGTAAAATGAAAAGGAGAAATGAATCTTACAATCAGGCATGTACGCACTGAATATTTCTAGTGTTTCCCATTTCACCACCACCGCTCTCAAAGCTATTACCAGAGGAACACATGTGATAACGAGTGATTCGTTCTTATGTTCAACGTATTTAAGATAACATCAGTTCAAACGACCTTTAGAATTTCTAGGAAGAATAACACCTTTGGAATGTGAACATGAGAGGAATTTTTGGCATTAAGTTGAGCATTTAATTCCCTACAGGCATTTTACATTTGCTGTTTGAATAGAGAAAGTGGGTTCAGACTGAAGCTTTGTTTTTTGCTTCATTAGAATTGAAACTTATCTGCTAAACATATCTCTAGACTTATATAAACATGTCGCGGCTGAGGCAAAATATTTACTCAAGAATCCTCATCTCGTCCTTAACTATGAGAAAAATGTTCAAAAAGCAATAGCTAAAACCTATAGTTATAAACCATAAAATCTATAGTTATAAACTTCCTGGTAGGTATCGTTTCTTTAATAAAATATGAACATAGTAACAATTCAACGGAGTCTCAACCAGGGATGACAATAGAAACTTAACGAAAATCAAAACCAGTAAAATTTCAATAGTTTCGTTCCCGGGAGCGAAATATAGAAACAAAACGAAATGGATTTAAACCCTGGAAGCTAAACTCAGGGTCGAAACAAAATCGGAGTTAAAACTACTTCGGGTCGAAACTAAACGAAAACTCTGGAACGAAATGAAACGCAGATAATGTTTCGTACCGGAGGGACCACGTGCTTCATCTTCGAACAGTTAAGTGTTGACCCACACACCGAGAACGAAGTATGTCTGACTGAAGTAGAGGCTCTGCCTACTACCATTAGATGTATGGGGCACTCATATTTTTGCCACTAGCATGAGAACGGTGAACAAAAACTGGCCATTTCATTTTTAAGCTCGATGTTTCAACCTCTCTACACATATGTAAAACGCAATGGGTCAAAACTATTCTCCCTCATATCCCCTCCACTCAACTTCTGGGATCGAAACATAACTATGAGCAGTGGAGTTTCGATTACTCAAGTTTCGATCAATGCGCGATTAATTTAGTTTCGTTCCTGGGAGTAAAGTTTCGTCCCGGATCGATATTAAACTCCTTGGTGATTTTAATTTCGCGCGGGAACGAAACTAAACGCAGGCCTCATGTTTTCGTTTCCCTCCGGGTCGAAATGAAGCATTTTCGTTTCGTTTCACTTGCCATCCCTGGTCTGAATTGGTCACCTCCCGTCACACGCCTACCGCCACACGCTTCTCGTTGGGTAGCATGTATTGATTCATGTAGTATTTAGTTCAAAGAAGCGTCGTCCGAATGAGTCATTTTCCAGTAATTTACAGCGCTAAGATATGCCTATTCCACGACTCAAGCAATAAACAAAAATGACAGTGTGCGTAGAACGGTAGGCAAAGCATTAAAATAGATTTCCCCTTGAATGACCTATCGCATCACTCCCCTACGAAAACTACGAGCATCCGCCTCCTATGGAAGAAGACAATGCAGCGGATCTTCCAGTTCCTCCGGAAAAAACAAAAAGGAAAGAGAATGAGTTTGAAACGATGACCTCGTGGACTTGTAACGGTTTCCGCCAGAGATGCAACAGTCAACCTTGCACGTTTGAGCGTGAAATTTGTGAGTCATAAAAAAATCAGTCACTTCGTAACTCAAATTTTGATGAGAAAAAAAAAACGTTTTTGTGAGGACAGGATTCTTTCGTCAGACGTCACTCTTCCGAGTCTTTGGAAACTGTTTTTCTCAATCTCTGGTTCACGAGGCAGCCTTCTCTCTTTCTTTTTGATTACTTAATAATGCAAGCCGCCATAATATAATACCTCCCTCGATCCAGCTATCCGAGATTGAGTCTTCACGAAAATCCTTTCGGCTCCCCTTTTATGCGTCTCCTACGAGGTGGAAAATGGGCATAAAAACGATGGACTTGGGATAGAAAATTCTAGGCGATTCTTTCGCGCGACCGTTAGCAGAACCATCCGGCAGACGCATCGACCGCTGCAGGCCGAGGCGGCAACACTTTAATGTGTATATGAGGGGACCAAGGAGGGTAGCTCCATTGAATTTTGCCCGGTCTTTGAACTTGACGGGGAGGTCTGAGGAGAAGGGCTTCGTGGGAGATTCCGCATCCATGAAAGTGGGCGAGTTACGTCTCCCCAAGCCGAAATTATAGCCTTTCCGACGCCGAAGGAAAGATCTCGGAGCAGTCCCTCTAACCCACTCACAGCTCGTAAAGATTTTTTTCCCAAAAATGCGACGGAAACGAAGACTCTTCCGATAAAAAAAGGCAGGAAAATTTCTTTTTCCGAATTTCAAGAAAAAGAATGAATTAAAAAGCAAATACTTCACAATTTTATAACTGTGTGAAAAAGTCTGAATCCAATTGCCAATACCATGAAAATCGTATTTTACCCAAGTTTAAACAATTTTACCTGTATCAGCTCAGTTTCTCCCAACTTAGGCTGCAATATATGTCTTAACTACATAAATAATTTGATAGCAATAGTTAACATCTCAGGCATAAAATTCCATTAAAATGGATAAAATAAATCATTGAGAGCATTCTTTGAACTACAAAATGGCTAAAAATGCGAATTATAGAAAAAGTAAGGAGATGAGCTTGTTTCTTGAAAACAAAATTATCTCCACATTCATTTGCGGCTAAATGTTGAGGATATATTGAAAAAAAATTGAATTGAATGACTGAAAATAAAAAAAGCAATAATTAGATTATGTTTTTCAAATGAAATTTCAGAACAAAGGTAGGTAAAGAGTTATTACACGACAGTAAAATAGGAAAACCGAAAAAGAAATTCAGAGATAAGCATGTTATTGACTAATTTTTAGGAAAAACAAGGGCTACGAAATCTAAGTATTTTGGCACAAAAATATTTCAAGATGAAAATCTCCAGTTTTTTTAATTATATATTTGCTTTATCAACCACCACAATAGCCTTTCTTTGACGCGAATAACGACGGGATGTAGCGAGCGAAAGTTTGCTCCTGGATTTCCTTCCATGCTCGTGATTCGACGCACGAGAAAATATATACACATCAGGTTCTTTGTGCATTAAAGCATCTGAAGCAAATAATCGAGGTTGATAAACTGCTCAATAAAAACCGATTACCATCCCAACCTCCAAGATTCCGCAAGTAACTACCCACGAGATGATGCATTAGCCCATAATACACCGAGATAAAGCAATTTAATCAATATAGAGTGAAGTTTAGCGCTGAAATTACCTACAGCCTGCGGGTATTTATTGCATTTTACGAATCACTAAAGGCCCATTTTCGTTCTCTAATACCAACTATGGTTTATGAAAGTGTTATTAAAAAAATATTGGCACAGATTCTTTCATAGAAAACTATACCTTCATATGAGTTCTTTAATAGAAATTTACCTCCTGAGTTTCCAATATAATGGCAACTAAGTTTCAATCAATGCTTCGAGAATAGTTCCACCACCGGGATAGTAAACATGCTACTTATTTGTTAAAAATTGAGATACATCTTATTCCGAGCATTTGAAATTGATAAACGAAGATATCCAGCAATGGAGTTAGTTTTTTGTCCGGGCGAAGTGTAATGAACTTAGGCTGTCGGGTGTTGCTGTTGAATTAAACGAAATGGTGGTAAAATGGATACGCGACTTTCTGAGTGATCGTAAACAAAAAGTAGTTAGTTCTTGACGACATTAGCTCTGATGTAGTTAAAGTGACATCAGGTGTTCCACAAGGAAGCGTAATCGGCCCCCTTTTGTTCATTATAAACATTAATGACCTCTGCCCCCGGATTAGCAGTAAAATACGTTTCTTTGCTTACGGCGCTGCCATCTATTGTGAAATTATTGATCACTCTGACTACGAAATTCTATCATCGTATTTAAACAACGTTCATCTGCGAAGCCAAGAGTGGGGACTCGAACAAAATCGGAGCAAATGCACGGCGGTACATTTTTAGCAGAGATCATCCAACTTTAACCATGTTCATGCTGTAGATTAGCATAAAGGCAACAGACAAAGTAAAGTACCTGGGAATTACGATAAACTCAAACCTCTCGCGGGGAACATATAAAAGGAATATTTGAGGCATAGCACTGAATAAATTAGGACTCGTCATGTGTATTGTGGGAAGATTTTTGGATAAGAAAGGTGCTATTTCGCACTCGTCCTACCGCAACTTGAATATGTGGCGAGCATATGGGATCCGGTGCAGAGAGACTTAATTCGTGAACTGAATAAAATACAGAGGAAGGCTGCGCGGTTCGTCAAAAACTGCTACGGGCGTACATACAGCATTACCCAAATGTTAAGCGAATTAGGCTTGGAGCCGCTGGAGACTCGGAGGCTGCGCGCTAGGCTTATATTGCTTGAACAACTGAGAATAGAAATCTTTAAGATCTACACGGAGAACATAAAATTAGAGCCTCATTATTTTTTGGACCAACAGAAGCGATGAATTAAGGGAGATATTTAGCCGAACGGATAGATATGGGAATTCGTTTTTCCCCCGAACCATAAAAGACTTGCTATAATTGCTAATCGTAATTTCGCATTTCCTTTTCATGTGTAAACGGCTGGTGTCCTAACACCCCCTGCCACACCCCTTTTAGGCGGTTTACATGGGCAGTATGTAGATGTTATCTCCCACGATTTTCGCCTACTTCAGCACTCTGTAACGTGCATGTAATATATCTGGGGTAGAATCGCCCGTCGAGATTTCCATTCGGCACTGCCGTTAGAAAGTCGCCGTGTCTATAGCGGGGAATAGAACGGCAAATCCAAAGACCCTTCACGTCCGCCATGCATTCAGGAAGTGGACCAATTACCCCGCCCTGTAGAGAGACCCACAGGGCGGGTAGCGAAAAGCCGACACCCGTGTGGGTAAGGTCGCCCGGTCGCGGGGAGCCGCCCCTGTCCCAGGGCCTCCCCACTACTGTCGCACTCGATGAACCTCTTTCTCCCGGCATGCCGTGCGCTATCGTGCCTCAAGGAGCCCGAGTCCCCGGTCAGTCGTGCACGGCGTCACGGTCCCATGGCTACGGAGGAGCCTCGAACATTATACACCCTGGTGACAAAGCCTCCTCGGCTGCGACAGTCCACGGTTGATGGGGGCGATTGGCTTAAGTGAGTGCGATATGACGATACATCGACTTCAAGGCGATATTTCATCACGGGGTATTGGTCTACATAAAGAACCATAATGGTCCAATAATTCGCTCCCACCAACCTATTACAGGCGATTCAGTATGGACAAGAGTTATCGCTAGTTCCACATGAGCGATTATTGGCCGAACATTGAAAAAAATTCAAAGATAAAATCTTTCACGGGAGATAAATTGGACTCATTAAATACAATATTTAGGAAGTTATAAAAATGAACTAATTAAAGCAATACTTGAGCATATTGGAAGCTAAAATTAATTTAATAATTTATTCTAACGTTTATTTTAGGAAAAGGAAGGAATTTCTTTTCTCTTTGGAAAAAATAGCTTTTAGCACCAATATAAATATGGCATAAGTTCAAAGGTTGACTACGGTGTAGAAAAGAGCAAAGCAAGGCAAAAAGACGATGATTTTAGCCATATTGACTCATTGGCTGGATTTTTAGCTTCATTCTGACGCGCGAATTATTCCCCCGATTGCAATGAACGCTTGATATGTTCTTTTACATGTTCGGATACGTACTCAAGTTTTTGAAACACGAATTGCCAATAAAACTGCTTTGTCATCAATTAACTATCTCTTTTACAAACGATTATTAACTGAGGGATTTCAATGATTGGGAATTGCCAATAAAACTGCTTTGTCATCAATTAACTATCTCTTTTACAAACGATTATTAACTGAGGGATTTCAATGATTGGACACACGGTTTTAATGACCTACCGTCAGTATTACCAATTTGGTACTTCTTCTCTTCCTACACTTTTATACAAGCATTAATTGCCATTTCTAATTTACAGCGTTTCTACGCCCCTCAACATACCATTTCAAAAGTATTATTAACCATTTCAACTTTTAAAAATACCACATTCATCGCTGTAATCATCTCATCATCATCACTGGTCAACAATCCTAGGATTGGTTTGACGCAGCTCTCCACTCAGTTCTCCTATCAGCTAATCTTTTCACTCCTACGTATTTCTTCTCTTTCACATCTCTCTTTAATCATCTCATATAAACAAATGAATAATGATTTGCAAAACATCGCGATCCTTTGACGATGACGCAATTATCAGTTCCAATATTAAATAATTGGAAAGAGCTGAATAATAGGAATATGAGCCTTGACGATGCTCAATCAATCACCGGCATAAAAGCAGTCCATTTCTCCAGTCTCATCTGCCAAGGTTGTTTACAGGAAATGCATTTCGTGTAAGCCATAGAAATAATACTTAATGAAAAAATCTTATCTTGGCTTCTGGCTCCAAAATAACATCCTCATAATCAACCAGAAACCACAAAGCACAGTTCACTTGATTCCCTCAGGTTTTTTCCCACAGGCTGGGAAAATATTTCGACGACATCTTGTTCCCCGGAACAAAACGAAAAAGGCACAAATTAGTCTCCTCAGCGAGTTATACCAACCACTGATGATGCATTCCACGAAAACACGAAACTTGAGACCGCCTTGACATGACTTCGCCTAGCCCTCTTGACCTCATCCGCACCATGAGTAGTTTTTCTTAAAATGCAGCGCTGAGGGGAGCCATTTAGGTATGGAGGGGAAGCGGACATGGAGGACGTGTCTGGAGGATATGAGATCGTGAAGAGGGCCGCATGGTTGTGGCCCGCCCGCGAGGGAAACCACTTAATGGATCGAAGGCGAGCGTTGAAGTCCCAACGACGTTTGGACCGAGACGCGATGGGCGAGGCTAGGGTTAAGGGTCCCTGCGGGCGTGGGAGGGCACGGAACGGTCAAGAGATTGCTTGAAAGAAGGGTTTACGCAGGTCCAGCAAAGGTTGGATGGACTTCCACTCTAATTTTAGGACCAATTATATTCTCGACTACTCTAAGGGAGAATGGTCCTACGAAGAAGGCTCCTAAAACTGCCATTTCATGAACCGCAGTCATAATTATTCTTAAAGATTCTTCAAAAATATTACGTCTAACATCCAACGGTCAGCATAATGAAATAATGATTTTTTCACTAATAAATCTCAATTATAAGAGGCATACACATATAAAGTACTCTATCGTATTATACGGGAAGAAGTAAATCGAAAACGCTAAACGAACTGGGAGTGCTTTTTTAACAGGAGTCTCCGTTTCTTATTACTTCTTTATGCTTTGTGTTATTAGCGTCGCCAAGCTTAAAAAACTAATTGCAAGTTAAAACATTATTTTATAAAATCAAATTAGTTTCGCATAGGCCCTGAATCATCAATGAAACGAGCCATAGCCTTAGTTAGCCCTACATCCATATAAAAAATTCAAACAACCAATTGAAATAGTTACATAAATATAGATTACTAGCATTACACCCGGTGTTGCTCGGGAAGGATAGTACCAAGAGAAATGGGAAACCTGGAACTAAGGATTCATGATCACATAGTAGGATTTTTATGTTTTCTCTATGAACGTGTCAAGAGGTGTAACTACTCAGCAGGATATCCAACAGCAGAGGCTGTATTACGTGACGTAACAAACGGTAATGAGAAAACGACGTAAAGGACATGTCGGACGCAACCGAGTGTAGCACTACGGGGTTTGAGAGTATGCGATGCACTTACGTACTAACTTTGGTCGCAATCCGTGCAACCACATGGAGACGTGTAGCGGACCGACAAATAGACATCCTCTTTTTTATATATAGATAGAAACCACTTTTTCACATAAAAAATCCCTCCTTTTCACCAAAAAGTATGTCCTTTAATCACCTTAAAAATGAAAAAAATATAATTTTAAAGAGTTTACTAGAGGCAGCGCGTCAAATATTTAATTCTAGTAAAAATCTTCAAGCCAAAATATCGGTGAAATTAAAATTTTCCAATATTTTCTTTAAAGTTAAAACAATACAGGCGATTAAAAGGAGAAAGACTCTCGAATTCAAAAACACACAAATTCAAGCTTTCAAAAATCCCCTCTTTTGCGGGAGTAAAAAAATGTTGATATTGCCATTAGAATACTATATTAGCCGTAAAGTGCCTAATTACATGTAACCACTCAATTTACTCTTATTATCAGCCAATTTGCATCTGGTACCGGCTCAAAAAATCTCTGAAGGCGAGAATATATGGCATATTTATGCATAGAAAACAGTAAATCCGAGCAAATAGCTTTAGCTATTCGGCCTCCTTATAACATCATGCCATTCAACCGTTACCAAAGAGCGAACCAGATAATTTAGATGAATTAGGAGCCATAAAATATTGAGAATTCCGTGCGCCGGATTGACTAGATCAAGTAACGAAAAGAAAGCTCATAACGCTTGAGCTACGGAGAAAATGCAAACCCTAAGCGAATGCAAATGAATCAATACGGCAATTGTCGGGGTGCGAATGGTGATTTCCGACCTTACCCGAGCGAGGGATGAGTAGGAACACGGAACTCGGCTGCCTGGGCAATCAACGAAAAAAAAAGCTATAGCTACCGGCTTTTCGAAACTCTCAAAGGATGCAATTTTCTGCCTCAAGGCTGCAATCGCAATCCCTGTCAAAGTCTTCGCGTTCGCTAATCACCTACGCGCGGCTACTTGGCACCTCATTCTGCCTGAGGGCAAGCATAGAGCTTACTTGATTGAGTGGTGCACACGAAGGTGGCAGCACCCAAAGCCTTGGTGCATGAGATAGACTTTTTTAAGGAAAAAAAGGCCAAGTGCACTCCAAGAGGAGCCACATAGAAAACTGCTTTACCATAAAAGGATATTACTTAATAAGGCGAGACAAAAACGTAAAATGGCAATAAATGGGCACAAAAACGGTTGAATAATATTTCCTTATTAATCGACAGGTTTGAGCGTAAAAAAAATGGAGGAAAAATTTATATTTGAGACCTAAGTCTCAGCCAGCAATCAAATGGTTTCAAGAAATTAAGTCAGAAGCACGAGGCAAGAAAAATATATTGAATATTCCATAAAGCGTTAAGAAATGAAAGAGGTATCATGATATAAATTTGTGTCTATGTATCCTTCTCTACCTGGTTATTAGTTATGCTCAAAGTAGTATAATTAATTTGAGCCGAATATCTTAGGATTTAAATTCAAATTTTTTTAAACAGGCGCATTATTAATGACGGGCTCTAGTATTACGCAGATATTGAACCATCTACATACTCTTGGCTGAGCTTTATCTTATTTATTAAAAAGAAATTTTTCCACTTAGATGAGATTAATCGAGAAAAAAATATTAGAGAATACTCCTTTAACCATTACCTCCCGGTAATCCCGTATGAAATCAATAAAAGATTAACAATTTTCGTAATCATCTGCCTGAATATTTGCATTTATAACCTCCATGTTATATCTATTAGGTGCACTTCTCTGATATCCACGAGTGATTTTTTAAAAATATTCGCTTTATCTTGATTGATATACAAGCTTTCGCCTAAAATCTGGTAATTTTAAAGTGATCTCATATGAAATCACCGGGAGGTAATGGGTTAATACGGAATTAATGTTACGATTTTATCCTCTGGTGCTCAAACTATAGTAGTGAAAAAGTAGTGGTTAAAAATTTTCAGGGCGGACAATCGATGAGCTCTTATGTCATGAAAGGAATACGGACCGTGGTGGACGGAGAAGCTCAAGGGCTTTTCCTTGTACGCTCGGAAGAGCACAGAGGGAACGGGAGACGGTGCCGGTTTAAAGGTCAATTTAATGGCGTGACAACGCTAAATATATTGACGGCCATCGAACATGGAACAAAATGTGTAAGAATGACGCGGCGCAAACTGGGAATGAAAGGGGGTAGTTCGTCGAGTGGATGGAACGAAAAAGAGTGAACGGAGAAACATGTAGCAGGCAGGAGAGGATTTTGATCAAAAGTAAACGGGATGGGAAGGCGGAAGGAATGGAAAAGGATGGAGACAAATCGACGTAACACGTACTTTTGAGGTCTAACCAACGAGCGTAAAAAGTTTCGATTTGACTTATTGATAAATGGTTATGACGCTTAACAACAGTAAGGGTTTCACGCAAAAATGCTCAGGCTCTTTCTTCCAATGAAGGATTATGAGGAGAAAAAAATCGGACGTTCTTTTTTTGACATGATCGAAAAATTCTCCCTAAATGATATTATTAAAAAATCATTCAACCCCTGGATACAGAAACCCTACCTCTCGTGTGTGTTTTTAAAATTACCAAAGGTTTCATAGCAAATAGGTCAACTTCTCCGACTATAATCTAATTTCAGCATAAAAAAAGCTAAAAAATTGTTATATGAGGCAAAAATCGAGTTATTTTAATTAGTGAACTTCTAACAAGTATGTTCTCATTAACTGCAGCTTCACTACATGGAATAAATAACGGAGAATACTAATTTAAGTGACGAAATTGACATGTAAATATACTGATGCAGGACTCATTAGAAATGATATGGGTACATTACTAATGTAAACTCAGCTAGCTACAAATTGACTTTAGTTATTGGAAACTTATTCGTCGAAAAAAACACTTTGCGGATGACTCAAATCGTATTTTTTTATCCATCAATGAATGCTTCTTTGGACGGTAAAAATGGGCTATAAAAATTCAAAAGTTTCCAGGAGAAAACAATAACATATACCATAGAGAGCGATCGGCACGGTGCTCATGAAGGAAAAAGGAAAGTCTAATGAATACGAATGGTAAGCAGTAAGAAACGAAGCATCGAAATTCACGGTGACATACCTCATGGATAGTTTAAAATAATAATTATATTAAAATAGTAATAAAAAAACTTATTGAATGAAGATAGGTACTACATTTTACCACATTTTATTTAGATCTTAAGGAAGTTAAGTATGGATAGACTGAGAAAAAACCGACATTTGTCTCCAATTATTCATCAAATCACCCCTCACAAAATTTCATAGCTATTGGAAACATTAGTTATTCACCTATGAAAAATTCTCTTGCGTTGTTCTCCACGCACAAAATTAAACGATATATTTTTGCATACGGACTAAAATTATAGGGACCGAGAATTTTGAGATGATTTTCAAGCTTTATATTGTTATTTTTCAGTATCCTGCTGTGAAACTAATTCTCTTTCAAACCGACTGATATCTAATCATTCAATCTTTATTTTGACCATATTTAAGCCATTAAATTTTTAACTGCTCGTTCCAGACGCTTTATTTTACTCCATGAAATAAGGTGTTAAGCAGAAATCTTCTGGTCAAGCTCTTTGTTGATCAAAGAATCGCTCGAGTCTTTGCTCATCCATAGACGAGCTACGGCTTCTTTACAATAAAGGAGAAATTTTGAAGATTCAATGGCGATGGTCACAATGGTTATGGCTCTTTTTGCAGACAAACTTGAATGATAACTTAGAATCGACAGTTCCGTTTAAAGTTCGTCATTCCTGTACTTCCTTCACTCAAAACTAAATGGGCGAATCCCATCCTCCAACATATCAACGGGCTGTGTTCCTTCCCAAACGAACGGTATCAGGCACATGGAAGATTCTTTCACGATGGATCCTTACCGAAAGGTGAAGAGCGATTCCCTCTAATATGCGGGTGAGCAAAAGAAGGAACTGGTTTGCTACATGGCGTGGAATGACCACGCTACCTCAGGCGTCAGCACCATGGACAGCGACAGGGAGTTGTCTAAATTTCAGTGATGGGGTAATAGCTTTATTTGGAATGAACACGGATGTTATTGGATGCAGCTCGGTCATGAAAAAGCTGTTTTTTTAATGCGTTGAGAATCCAATTTTTTTTACCATAAAAGTAGTATCTTAATTATTTAGAACAACTGGAGTGGAAGTAACTCTGAAGGATGTTTTGCAAATAGGTAACTAGAGTGCTTGATAATCATTTTATGACAAAAAGATTCTTTATTCACTTCGAAATAAAAATATGACTAAGAAAATTTTCAACCGCTCCTCAAAAGCAGATGGGAAACTCATAATTTCTGTTAATTATGTAAGTTTCGCAGACTATACCCATGAATACAGAATTTATAAATGCAGATATGACTAACACAAAAATTATGGCTCTCAGCTATGGCGTAATTAGTTGCAAAAAGAATAAAAATAAACAAAATGAGTATATACTTCAAAGAAAAAGATGAAGATTTTCTTAATGGCCATTAAAACTTGTCGCAGAAAAGCTTCATGGGAATCCCAACCAGAAGCAAATAAAGACACCAAAAGCTTTTATACCCCTAAATGTATTGTTATAAATGTATCAGTTCCTACATTAATACTAAAAACGAGATATTATCAATATTTTTATATGTAATTATCACAAACAACAACAAATCGATTTTAAATTGTTTTACCTCTGTATTCACTATGGTGCGATTTCTTTACCTTGAATCGAAAAATCAACTAAAAAGTAGCAGGAAAATAAAGTGAAAACTACATTTTGAATTTGATATAACATCTAGATATAATATCTATATCTAAATAATAGCTCGTAAGCTGCCTCACTTGACGCGTGGCGGAAGGTGCTAAGAATACCAGCTGTAAAGTTATCAGTAATTTTTAGTTTTTCGTGACTACTATAGCACAGTCATCAGAGTTTTATAGCTATACCTGGATATCTTCAGGAAATTTTCAGAGTTTCTTAGCAAATGCAAACTCGCTGGAAGAGCTTTCGGTTAAAAATAGCTTGAGCCTTCAAATTTATCGCACTCCCCAAGATTTCTGCGGAAACACATATCCTCCGTTGCCTGCTAATATCACCGCGAACGTATCTACATTACGAGACACGAAATCGGTTGCTCTGTTACGCTCTAAATACCTGGGTACTTTTCCGTGTGCCCAATTCGCGTTTCTGGTTCAACATACCTAGTCCAGCCGGAGGCACGGGCCATATATTTTACTTTCATGCTCCGCCTCTGATATCTGGATTCGAAGTTCTCACATTTTTTGAGAGTGTGAATTTCTTTATGGCGCAGTTTTTTTTTTTAACGGCTGCAATGAAATGAATGGTTAAGGAATTATCAGGGAGTGTTCATCTCATGATCACCGGCTGATTCGTCTTTAGATAAGCCGCGATGTTTAAGAACCCTCCTCCTGCCTAATCTAAGGCAATCAAGAACGGGATACTGCTCATCTCCCTGCCTTGATGGAGCATTGATCCTTTTCCTTCCGTTTTTATGAACGGTGGTTGGATCACTGCGGAGTATAAGCGGGCGGTCAGAGTTTGGCGAGAAATTATAGCAGTCTAACGACCGCTTGCGAAGCGGATTTCGTCTCATTTCTAATTAAGAATTCAGCGAAAAAATTCGGCCGACCCTCTTTGTCTTCCTCCTGGCAGAAAAAAAATGACTCAGGCAACAAATCTTGGCTTCCGATGACCTCTTCCTGTCCAGCACAAATAACTATAATATCTTAATGCGATTCCATCATTCTCACAACACACCGTGTAATAGGGAAAATGTATCTTAAACGGCAGTTAAGATTGAATTTCGGGGTCGAAGATTTGTGTACATAAGGTGAACCGTTGTAGCCCACTGATCGCTTTTTACCATTAGTAGCATCGGTCGAAGGAACGTAGATGCAGTTGTTTTCAGAAGTTGGGTTTGAATGTTGAAATTCCTGTGCCAAAATGGTCTAACGATTTAGGCTTTATTGTGCCAATAGAGAATATTATCCAAGTCATCAAAAAGTTACTATTAAAAATTATTGAAGTACTGAAGATAACTACGGCTGCAATTTCATCCAATTGTAAAACAATCCCATTTCAAGTGTAGAGATAACGATAGGTGAAAATTTTCAAAAACCAATCAAATCCAATAACTTCAACAAAAATTAAACCACCTATTGTTACAGCAGAGGTTTTAATTTTTCCGACAACCTTCCACTTATATTGGCAAGAAAAATAACCCATACCATTTCACAGTGCCAGTCGAATACATACACGATTTCAGTGGCTTTCTGGATACTCTAGGGCAATATAAAACCTTATATACCGGCGCCTAGAAGGTGCCTCCTGTCCTTGCAAGTATTCAAAATACCTAAGTTGTAGCACCGACTATTCGATTGGTTTTAATGGAATATTTAGGAAATGAAAATAAATACAGTTTAACATTTCCTCAATTCATCAATAGCACAATTCAAGTAGCGATATTTTTATCCGGCTTTGTTTGAAAAAAATATACACCTTTTGACGTTCGAAAACTGTATTTTCAATAAAAACGCTATTTTTCAAGACATTCTGAATGCATAACCACTAGTGTCCATACAATGGAAAAACATGCACATGAGAAAACGTAAGCCAAGATGGCTCCGACCAAAATATATATCGACTACAGAATGAAGATCTAGAATAAAACTTAGACATTCGGAAATGATGATGGTGTATGAATTTGTGAGGTCTTACAAAAGGAGGTCGTAATTAAGTAATGAGTCCAGGACGAAAGTTTCAAAACCCAGCAAGCAGGATTTGGGAACCTCCGAGGAAAACTGGGACGAATGAAATTAGCAGCGATGCTTCATCTCGGATTTCACGGTAATTAATTAGAATTTTAATGAACTTAACGGCATGGAAAGAAAATATTCGGAGGGATGCCACTCACGAATTTCAGCGAAGGGAGCTCGTGAAGGTTAAAATATGAAATGATGCATTAAAAACAAGTTTACAATCAGAAAGATGTTACAGCGCCTGGCATTATTCCGTTTTTATACACCCATTGACTGGTTTTTTGACTAAAAAAAGAATATAATTTAACCATTGGAGAGGGGACTTGACATATTTAAAAATGACAGTGGACAGTTATTTTTGTATTGGACCACCATCAATTTCCAACTGAATACTCGTGAGGCATTGCACTACGAGAAATATTGGCTGGGGTGAGGGAATGAAATTAGGAAAGTGATTAGATAGATTTCGTGCGGGTTAAACCCTAATATTTAAATTACTTCATATCCTATAACTTTAAAAATAAAATCAATATTCCTATGATTTAAAAGCCGTAAAGTAATAAAAAATCTTCTTTTCAGCATGATCAGTTTTTTATAGAGTTAATTTACGGTAGTAGCAAATTTGGATTTCATTTTAAAGTACTGCTGCTTGTATTTTTACTTGTTCAATTGACTTGATTTCCATTTTTTGACTAATGACTAGGAAATAAATTTCACTTCAGTTTTTATAACAACGCTTGAACCTGGATGACACTTGTAAGCAATTAAGTATTATTAATATTACTAATAATATCATTAAACGGGCGTCTTCCAAAAACATTTAATTTTGAACAACTTTTAAATGTTGCACATAGTACGCTTGTATTTTGGCTCATCGTTGAAACACTTCGCGTATGGATTATGCCCTGAGGATACGTTCTATTTCCGCCACCTCTCACTTCAATCACGCAAGGTATCGATATTGCTTAAGAAATTCAAACATTTGGCTAAAAATCAAAAGCATAATAGAGCATCATAGCCTTACTAAAAGAAACCGAGTGATTGAATGTATGATTATGTACATTACGAGAGACAATTCATTACAAGTTTCCCAATGGATAAAATATTCTGATATTGACTAGTCCTCGAGTGAATTGATTGTTTTAAAATGATTATACCGTAATTTCAATGTGCAAAATAAAATTCAATATTAAGTTTTTGGGGACACCTTTCATTTATCATATATTATTTGATAGTATCATAAAATTTTGGAATTACTGGTCCTATAATATTTGCTCCCTTTCTTCCATTTCTCCTGTAGTATTATGACACAGAATTATTCGGTTATCATATTTTTTCATCTGGTTCGTGCTCGATTCAATGCAAAAAAATTCATCGTTAAAATGTTTGAACAACGTTATTTATCGAATTGGATTGTGTCTACAGTAGGGTGAAGTCCAGTGAGGTCATTGGTGCCCCCAAAGCCGTCAAGGCTAGTAGGCAATTCGTTCCCTAAGATTTATTTTTAAGACCAATTGAATGGGCCAAGACCATTAAGATACTGCAGGAGATGATATGGGGGTCAGAGTAATCACGACTGCGGCCAGGATAAGGGATTGTTGAAGGCAATTTTGAGAAGAAGGTAATCGGGCCAAGTAAGACGTTGGCGAAGGGACGAAAAGTGAACGGATGAACCGATCGATGGCTTCAATTTGGGCTTATGACGACTCAAGCATCCTGCTTCACATACATTTTTATGAGAAAATTTGTCATAAATTTTCCCATCTAATTTAAGTAGGGTGGATGAATTTTAGAAAGGCACGTTTGATTGTCATCCACGATAATTCCGACTCAGGAAAATGCTGCAACCAGAGAGGCATTTAGGGAGAGTAGGAGTTCTGTACACGTCGCTGCTATATTTAGCTCTGGTGATACAATAGGCATTCCTCGACTAGTCCTAAGAGCATTCATTCAAAGAGGACACACCTTATTCTAACTTCTCTCAGTTTGGGCTACCAGGGGCTACCGTCTACTTCTGTCATTCCATTTGACAGCTGCGGGGCGTGTTTATGCTATCGAACATACGGTAGGAAGTGAAGAAGTCAAAAAGAAAATCAATGAATAAATCCAACACTGACCACTGGCCGTAAAGATAAGCAGAGCAAATTTCTTCTTATCCTGAAATTGATATTTAAACACAGGGACAAAAGCAAATAAAGCAGGAAAGGTATTCGATAAATATTTCTTCAATCGATACTCAATGACCGCTTTTCACCTGCCATCTGCTTATCCTACACTGTCCACAGGTTGAGATGTATGGCTAATGCAAAACAAAGAATGGCAGGTTTATAGCTCCAGACAATACAAAATAATTTTATTATTTCACAGGTAATACGTTAATAATAATTCATTCATCATCATCATCATCACTGGTCAACAATCCTAGGATTGGTTTGACGCAGCTCTCCACTCAGTTCTCCTATCAGCTAATCTTTTCACACCTACGTATTTCTTCTCTTTCACATCTCTCTTTACTTGTTCCATATATTTTGTTCGGGGTCTTCCTTTTCCATTCTTGCCTTCCACTTGTCCTTCGACGATTGTCTTCATCAGGCCATCATGTCTCAAGATGTGGCCTATAAGGTTGTTCCGTCTTCTTATTAAGGTTTTCATGAGGCTTCTCTTCTCTCCTACCCTTCTTAGGACTTCCTCGTTACTAACTCGGTTCATTATATCTATTTTACTAATTATGCAACGATCGCCGCGAATTATATCATAGAGAGAAGTTAGAAATTTAACTTTTTTAATAATAAGGACAACACTCTCATAAATGAGTACCTTTACCCATATTTTTTGCCCATTTTCACGTACGTTTCGAAATTCATCTCCTCTTCGGTTGAGTAACTAAGGTTGCAATAATAAGATAAATGGTAAAGAATTTAAGCCTAATTATGACGATAACTCATCAAAACCCGGGTAACTTTATTTACAAAAGAAGTGGTCTTCGAAATAGATATCCGTCCAAGAAACCTTTACATAGAATACCACATAGTTAAACATGAGTTGGTGAATTATTTTTTTAGTTCAACTTAACTGACGGGATAGGCAGATTTACAATTTATTTACAATATCCTAAACTCATGCATTGATTGTCCTGATTTTATTTCTTCCATTAATATCAGAGTACCGAGTCGTTTCACACATACGTATCCCTTACTCCACATACCTATCCCTAGACTAACCCTCGTAAAGCGCTCACTCCACCAACGCCTTTCCACCCTGTTGAATTCATTTTCGAATAATATTAATCCGTTTTTTTGCACTTAAACACTTTGTCAATCTCGCCATGTCCCATTCCCCGGCGAATAAATAAACCTCCTCTACGTCCCTTTCCACGTGTCTTGTCTCTTTACACGTGTGTTCTTTACTATTACACATTAGTGGGCACTCTTTGTTTCGATTGCTTACCTTCATATTTCATAACTATTACTGCGTCAATGTATATTGGCAGAAATGCTGTATGTGAGCAATTATTTAAAAAAATAAATAAGGCGCTAATTATGATTGTGTCCCTATTGATCATACAACTGTACTTTCGCGAGACGAGAAACAATAGTGATAGCGCAAGGGAGAGCGTTTTGTGAAACTGTACTCCCGCCCCAGGAAGTGTAGGGAGACAGAAAAGGAACGTTCAATTTTATCTGTTATTAAGAATTAAAATGAAATTTTAAACTAAAAAATTCCTAAAAAATGGGTATTTAAAAACTTTCACACGGAAGAACGCTCTCGCCGGGTCTTATATTCTTACCGAGCCCAGATCATGACCCCCCCTCCCAAAGTTGATGCTGAACTCGGGTCGCTATTATTATTTATCAAGTTGTCCACATACATCATATTAGCCAGTTTATAGTGGCACTATAAAAACATAAAAAGTACATAAACAATGAAACATAATAAATTTAAATAAATAGCAATGCATTGAAAGTAACTTTATCGACCTTAAGAGTTTCCATTAAGGTAGGAAATAGCGCAGTTTGTAAAGATGTGGTTAGGAAAATAGAACGGGTCATTGTGGTCTGGAAGATAATTAATGGGGGAAGAGAGGCGGAAGAGGATGGAAAATTTTGTCAGGGACAATCTGGAGATAAGCATATGGAGGAGCGAATGCGTGCGAGTAGGTCTGCATAGTGGTATGAACAATAGATATTCGTCCAAGAGACCTTAAAATGGAATACCACATAGTTGAGCACGAGTTAGTGATTTTTTTTCTTCACCTAAGCTGGCGCGATGAGGCGTGCAACTACGTTTGCTTCCTGTGTCACTATGGATCAGGCAACTTTATTTTCGCGATACGAGAGGCTGTAGTGTTAGCGCGAGGAAGAGCGTTTAGTGAAACCCAGGAAGTGTAGAGAGAGACAGGAAAAGGAACGTTTGAGAGCGGTGGGGAGCCAGGGGGTGATTACAGACGGGAAGACGCCCGGCCTAACGGGTGCGAAGGACTCCTCAATCAAAAGCATCGCCCCCCGTTGAAGAGGAGGAGGAGGAGAGACGAAAAACCATCAATTGAGCGGTGAAAGGGGAGTTGGACAAATGGAAGGGGCGTTGGACGAGAGAGAGAGAGAGGAACAGGGGTTGAGGAAACGAAGAGAACCCGAAAGGTATAACGTAACAAGGGAGAGGGGGGCGAAGGACAGGTGGAGATGGCGAACTGTTACGCGTGAGAGAGGGGAGGAAGTTAAAGAGAGCGGCTTCGAGGAATGCTGTGCCCGCGGGAGAAGGCGACCTTGGAAGGTCACCCTCTGAAAAAAATCTGCACTCCGATAAAAGATGAATTCCCCTCTGTGCGTTTTAAAAATTTAATTTGATCGAGAAGCGTTGAACCCTTTATAACCCAGAGCTGCTTCTGGAAGAAATCAAATTTCAAGACAAGACAATATTCGTATTAATTCCAGAAATGCGACTAAATCATACTGGTGACTAATTAAGAAGCTTAACATAATAAGATACAAGGAAGGGCAGTTTCCTATCTTTAAAAACACGATGTTGGTAAAGACAAGAGAATGGCTTGGCGTCTGATAGAGAGTTAAGGCCCTAGAGGCAAAATAAAATATTGTATCATGAACCAAATACCGACAGACTCGTAAAAAATAAACAATATCAAAAATCGCACTGATTGATTGAACTTTTTTACCCTTTATAACCCAGAGCTGGGAAAAATCGAATTTCTTGGCTTCTCATTTTTAAAATGTGAACATTTTCTACTCAATCGTAATCATTGTGGCAGCTACACATTTTGTCAAAGAACTTTACAGCACAAAAGAACACGTAGTTAAAATCTCTCCTGAGTAGAGCTGAATATTTACACATTCTTGATGCTACTTAGAAGCAACATTGGGCTATAATGGGTTACTGCTGAAGTACCACTCCAGTAATTTTTGTTCACAGCACTGTGATAATAGTATATACTGCTGCTTGATACGATAAGGACTTGTTTACCGTTACATATCATTATTCATGTTCTTATTAAGGTTGATATTATAGCTATCTGAGTAGCTATATTCTCATCTTATAAATTTTCAGTTTAAATAACTCAATAAGGAATCTATAGAGAGAAAAAAGGAAAGACAATGTGCCAGACATGGTGAGCAAGGAGAGGAAGCTCTCAACGACATAAGGATGAGACAGAAGGTTTGGATAGAGGGAGCACTGAGTGGCAGGGAATGTTAAAATCCAAGTGAGAGGGAGCAATGTTAGGAGAGTGATGGAGAGGAAGTAAGATAATAGGATTAATAGATAGAGGGGAAGGGACTTAGCCAATTGTGCATTGAAAAGGGAAGCCCAATATTGCAAGGCGGACAGGCTGGGGAGCCAGTATGACCCATGAACACCTAACTTAACAGGTGGAATATTTTAATAACATTAAAAGAATCTCCGAAAGGTGACCACTGGAACCAAAATTAATATTAATATCAACACACTATCAGAACCTAAGGGACTTAAGAGAGGCTTCTCAGTTTATATAAGTCCGATTTTTTACTATTACCGACCAATCGACTGGCGCAATGACGTTTCCTTCGATTCCATGCTGGGCATACCAATGGAAAATTGGAATATCATTCCTTCATCAAAATTGAAGCCTGGGATTCCAGGAGGGTTATCATGAGTTTCTAGAATAGTGAATAGGAATGAGGAATAGTAACTGACTGTGAACGAGTAGCAACTGACTGTGGCGATTACTCCGCGACCCAACTAGCCAGTATCATAGATTTTATAACCGGCAAGGAAAAAGTGGCACTGGGCCATGGCCAAGTATCCGTCCATCAATCATGAACATTTAAATTATGCAGACGTAGAGCGATTGGGGATTTTCCACTTCAAGTATTGCCTTCCGGGTCATTGCACTCAAATTGATGAGATCATGGCGATAACCCGTATTGAAACTCATATGTTTTTGAGTCCTAAATCGACAGATTCTCTGAACTTAGATGTGCTAAAACCTCCGTAATTTTTCCGTACGGGAGGAAAATTTATAAATCACGACGTCCACAAGACCTCTTGATGTGTTTTAGGCCAGGTTATGGACCCCAACTACCTCCTCCGTGATATTACGTGACGTATTGCAACTGCAACGAATTGAACCTAGGTTCCCACACAAGAATTTTTGTTTACCGCTAAACGAAATACTTTAAATTATTATCAGAAAGAAAATGTTCAAAAACGTATGGAAATTTAAAGTAAATCACATTATTCCGCAACGTATTTGATATGTTAATTAATGGCATATTATCATATTTTAAGCAGTTAAAAGAATCATAATAGTTTGCTTCTTTCTAAGCAGTAAAACCAAATTTCAGCATATTTTACCGAAATAGGATAACAAACCTCACAACAAGTTCAATAGGTTAGTCCTCAAATTAAGCCTTTTCGAATATTTTCAATATTTAATACGAAGATTTTTTCCAAATTAAAGACGACAGTAATGGAATAAAAAGATAAATACCATTGCAATATGCATATCGAGTAAAATTTACTTTTACCTTTCCGCACATCCCTCAGAAAAAGTATAGATTTTGGAATACGATTCTGCTTTTTCAGTAAAGAACCTAAAGGAGTTTTTTGGGGGTCTTCCGTCACTGAGTAGTATTCAATAATTGATCGGAGTCCCCGGCCTGTAGGAAATGGATAGTGGTGGGCGTTTAGGAATCCGTGAATTCCGTATTTATTGAGTTCCAATCCAATTGAAGAACCACGACGACTTTCTACACAATAACGAAATATATATACAAGCCTATTGTGCATCAATAAATCTTAGTTGAAGCTAATATTTGCTGATTAGGTGCGTGGAAACAATTCGAACCGTTGAAATCTCCAGAAATATCACAAAACTTCTTAAAAATAGTAGCATAATTTAGTTCGCGCGGGTTGGAATGGCAGGAACGTAAGGGGCTGGAATTAGCCTCCGTACTGTTTGGCGTCTTCATTCCCCTTCCGCCAACTAATGACCGAAGGATGATGGATCGACGCGGCATGCTCTCGAGTTCTCAGGTGATTCCTCCCCAACGCACGACGGAAATTATCGGTAAGCATGCGATGCACGACCAGAGGCAAGACACCGACTCGTCCTCGCAATTGAAGTCTCTCGGTAGCAAGTGACCGAAGGGATGTATTAGGAGCTGCATGAGCTATTACCGAGGAAGACGTGATATAGATGCTAGAAGGAATTGTCTGAAAAAGTTTGAGATTCCTTTGAATACTGTCGCTCTGCTATATACTCTCGTTCAATCCACGAAATACTGTTACGTGCCACTGAAAAGGGATAGCATAATATTTTGTGTTACTGACTTTTTTTCTGGTTGGCTGGTATTTTGTAAAGACTGGCTTTCCTCACAAGAAATAATTGAAAATTTATTTCGATGCCATTTTTTTTAAAGCACTCATGTATTATTTACTGCATTATTATTTTATTTTATTGGGACATTTTTTGTTATCTGATGGTGGCTCAACTCTGGTCCTATGACCTTGGAGACCACCTAAATCTCCTTCTCTTCGTTAACTTTGTTATTCAGCTGTAAAATAAAAATGTAAGAGTAAATTAAATTATTATTAATCTCTACGGAACTAATTCAACATTGGCCAAAAAGAATTCTTATCCATTAAATCCTCAGCAGGTACATTCGATGCTCTGGTGCGGAGTATAATCAACGCCTCCTAATCCCGGGTCGCGGGGTCAAGTCCCGCCTGAGTGGTTTTTTACCACTCAAGACACGAGTGTGTGTAAATTTTGCTGGCTCAGTCCGCGGAAAACCCTGAACACAAGCTACGCCATCTTGGATTCTAGGGGCTAAACGGACCAGGGATGGAATCGCCGAAGAAAAATAATAATATCGATCGAAATGGACACAATTTTTAGAAGAGATATTTAGCGGTATATCGTCACTGTGGCATGCAGTAGCTTAAAAATTGCAACAGAATTAAAGAAAAAATTTCTTAAAAATATATCGGTAAGTATGTAACTTTATGTTTAAACAGGAACGTATCAGTGATCACTTTTAAGAGCATAAATTAACCAGAGATAGGATTCCATTTCTTTAACTATTCCGTAAAAACCTTCCTTTATCTTATCATGAGCACCTTTTACCTTTTTTCATTTTCCATTCCTTTTATTTCTTATAAAATTCTCCAAATTACCTTTCCCCTCTTTTTTTGAAATCTTATATTCGTTCTTCCAGGAGTTCAATTCATCATCGGATATGTTTTCTGTAATATACGTATTCATCAGGCCATTTTACGGTGACTCTTCATTTCATTTGTTTCCGAGATTAAAATTTACAATAGGCTTGTTTTTCACCAGAAGAAAGGCGGTTTGAGCATTTTATTCGAAAAGAAAAACGACTTGGAAACACCAGGCCTTTAAATCATCTTCCAACTTCTTTTGAGTCATTTTACACTAAGTCTGTTGACCACGATCCCTGATCAAGACACTGAGAGAGCCTTCAGTTTGAGAAGAACACTTGCTGCATATCGTGGGAAAAGCCATGACGCTCGTTAAGGATATTTCTGAGCGTGACCGACAAATTTCTACCCCCACCAATTATCCAGTCCTTTAAAATGACTCGAGATTTTTGGCGATTAAAAAGTTCACGAGGGCTAAAGTGATGATGAAAGGTGGATTTCAAGCATCACTCAGGTGAGCCTTACCCTAATGATATTGAGGTCAAGCGCACTGTGCCCCACTGTGGAGGGCTTCATGCCTTCCAACTATGATGCCGAGTGCAACTTAACATCATCACATCATGACTAGGCGGAAATCGCCTGTGGGTCCAGAAAGAATGACCAAGTGCCATGCAACTATGTACCATGTATTTACACTGCCCTGTCGGAACTTGAAATTCCGGACTGACATGAGAAAGTCTATGTTGTCACCAATAAGTGAACGCATCTCCTACTCTCAAAGTCGACATTTTCAACTGAATGCTAGAAATTCCTGGATTTAAAAAGCAGTTTCAGCCGAAAAATTACATTCCCACGAATTCAAATGTTGCGTATTTTACCTCATAAATTTTTTAATGCCCTTTCTTCTCATCGTCATCAGGGCAATCTTAAACACCACCGCAGTTCATTGGTAAGTGAAATTGCCTCAAATGAACTTCACGACATCCATAACATTCTGATGCTGTAATTTGACACACGAACTTAACAATAGAAATACCGGACTTGATATCCCTCCTGGAACTACCCTATGATTGTATGTTTTTCGTGATTATTTCGGCTTTTATTGATACATTACTTAAGGTAATATTTTTTTTATATGCGAAAATCGAAAGTATATCAGGCGATCGCGCATATCGCGAGGATTCAAAATGACTCCGTCGGTAGTTCTTGTGTTAAGCAAGTTATAGATAAGACTGCTGATATACTTATAAAGGAGAAAAATTGTGAATAGCTCGCATTTTCCATACGATATTTCCATTCCATTTACGTAAATCTTAAAACTTGGACGGTTCCGATATATTTAACGAAGTGTTCAAATAGAAGCGAAAAATATGATGCGAGCATCTAGCATATGCGACTAAGGGCCGCTGGTTGAAGACCCTTGCTCTATGTTAAGGATGTGAGATGGGGAGAGAAGATCTAACGGTGAGAGGGGGACTAGAAGAAAGGAGGCGGCGATAGGCATCGGGAAGAGAATCAGGAAACGAAACTGTCCAGAAGGAAGAATAGATCAAATAGATGAAACGCAAAGAGAGAAAGAAGAAGGAAGATATGGGGGTAAAGCGGGGAGCCCGGACGAAATTGACTCAGGTCAGAGCTGATCAGTATTTCAAGTACAAATATTTTAAAATACGTATTTGAAATACACTTGTAATTCGTATTTAGTAGGGATGGTCGGATTGGATACCTCGGATCCAAAGTCGCGGATGACATCGGATCTGGATCCGAAATTTTGAATAATAGCTTCAGTGAATGTAACGCCCCATAAGGGTGGAAATAGATTCTTTCACGATTCTATCTTCGAATACGCCGTCGCATTCGATTATTATCCTACACATGAATCGTTTTGTTTGAAAGCTCTCGCAGAGGTTACGTAGGAGAATTTCAGACGTGGAAAATAAAAACTGTAAAATACGACTGGCAACAGTGTGACTCTTCCCAAGAGATTGAATAATAATCGGGGGAATCTCAGCGTCAGGAATTTGAAAATGCATTTGGATCCGAAAATATCCGATCCGAAAGACCCGGCTCCGAAAATCAAGGATCCGATCCGAATCCGTATCCGGAAAAAATCCTGGATCCGTCCATCCCTAGTATTTAGTATTTCATATACAAGATCTTGTATTTTGTATTAATAGATTTTTGATATTTTCCCATTCTAAAATAAAAATAAATCGGTAAAATACTTTTGAAGTAGCTCTGATAACACTTTTGTCAAATTATACTTCAGAGATTACTTCGTTTTCGTTAGAACCGTTTTATTCACATTTGAAACCATCCATAACGTACTAAAACAACTAATATTTTTGTAAGATCTCTTAGCTTCCGTACAGATGTATTTTGTATTTTAAGAGGTACATAAAATAATCTTTTGTAGTTTGCTTTTCAAATATCAAAGGTATTTTGCATTCTACATTTCAATTTCAAATACATTTAGAGCGGTATTTTGTATTTCAAATGCTCCCTTTCAATACAGCCCTGACTGATCCCGAAACGGAGAGAGAAATCTTTAAGGGAGCCGAAGAGGACGCCTCAGGAGAGGGACAAGAACGTTCCGAATTAATCAGAACACGAAAGATATGTTCAACGTGTGCTTTCTAAAAGTGGGCTGTCGTTACTACGACCCCTGCATCAATTTCTACAGAACAAATAGCAGAGATAATTTCACCCCCTCCTCCACAAGTGCATCTATCGCGTATAGGTCGTGATCAAACTTTTAAAAGACCTCCGGCATGATGCATTTCGATACGCCTATGAGAGGAATAGGTGTAGCCAAGGGAGAATTGATGGTTTATTGGTTAATTAGGATTACGGATAGAAACTGAAGCCGATAAAGTCAGGAATAAGAACAGAAGTTAAAAATTGTTAACATTAAATTAATAATTTTTAAAAAATCCCTTTTTTCTCGCACTCATCTGACTGCCATTAAAAACGTTTAGACTTTTCATTTTATTTCATTTTATACAAATTGTATTAAAACTTATCCATTTCCTTAGGTTCCCATAGTGATGCTATTAGAGCAAAGAAGTTATGTAGGTTGCAACTCTGCAAATGCCGCCTTGATACATATCCGATTCCAAGGCATAGCAATAGCAATTATTATGGAAATAAAACGATGATAACTAGCTATTGAATGTACTCAGTATTTTGCCAATCAATGCTGTAATTGAAATTAAAATCGTACTCTTATGGTACCAAGACTGCTGGAGAAATTAACAATTGAAAACTAGGAGTATGAATCAACCGATGATGTAAATGTTGAGAAATTTCATTAAATTAACGTAGGAAAAGTTTACTCGTTTTATTACCGAGGTCCACCTCCGAAAAACATCTGATAATAATAGTGTTTATGAGCATGCGAGAGAATTTCCACCACCCCGGCCTGATTTTGACTGATGTGGTTTGTGGGAAGGTGCTAATCTAGAAGGTGAAGGAAAGTAGGTATTGGATATTAAGCCTTGGCCAGCGGGTTAGAAAAGGTTATGATACCACCTTGCGCCCCGGATACACATTTGGAATCATATGATTGGATACGTGTCGATCCTTCCCTTCAGGATGTCGATTCCTCATCGAGCCAGGACCTGAACCACACCTGCACTCTTGGATCATTATAACCTTTGTATTTCGTCCACTTTCGTCGTAGAGATGAGGCTTTCACTCCTCTAAGACCGTTTGACGCGTAATACACTATCTGAGCACGAGATATATTGACCCCGGAAAGTTGCAAGTTCTTCGTGAACATATAAAGCACTCGATTTGTAAACAGGGTAAATTAAAATTTACCGCCCGCTCTTGAGACAGCACCATTTCAGTCTAGCTGCTAACTTTATGAGGGAAATGCACTTCTCAACTTGCACCTATTATAATATAGTTTTACTCATTCATTTAATGTATGTCCTTGTGTTCAACAAAAAAATTACCTTCCCAAAAAAGCACTGCTATAGCGCTCCAAAATCCTTGTTTTTGTACGTCTGATTTGAATCGCATATAGCATCGTGACCTGGGAAAGAACTAACGAATAGCAAGCATGAAATGAAGAATTAGATGTCCTTTATTGAGGCAGTCTAGATAATGTATCTCTATACAATGAAAACAAAAGACAGTTAACTCTTTTTCACGGATGAGTGGCACAAGAAAACTACCACAAATTGCTGAATTCAGACGATATTTTCCATGTATACCACGTAATACGAATAACAAGCCTCCATATTAGATGGACTACAATAAGGGAACGCATAATTCCCTTCGATCGGTCGTATTTTTTATCATTTTGCGATGAATAACTCGTTTAAAGTTTTTGTTGTGATATTGATATTTTCAGAACATATATGACAGAAAGTTTGCGTTTCTCAGGAATATAAATGTTATCAAAAATTTATTAAACTATGCTCTGTCCATTTTGGAGTGTACATGAGGAACATTTTTTTCCTTCAGAATAATACCAACTCTTCGGTGACTATGTAACTTATCCAGGGTTTTCTCTGTTTTTAATGATAAACCTATGACTTGCTGAATTACAGTGAAAAATCAGGATATTTACAGTAATTCATTGAATTTATAATAAAAAAAGAGTAAGCCCCAATGAAGGTTCACTGAAACTTTGGAATATTCACTGAAACTTTGGAATTAGTATGAATAAAACATTATCTCCTCACCGAAATTCCAGCAAGGATACTACGCAATAAAAATTTTACACATGAGAAAATGCTGGGATAAAATTTTCAAATTTGAGTTACAATCAAATTTTCACAAGGGTCCAACATTTATACGTACATTGGAATTTACAAAACGATAGATTTTAAGCTTTAAATGAGTAATACGTAACGAAAAAACAATGGGGGAGCAGTACATCCTCTCAAGCCAGTGCGTCAGAATGGTAAGAATACGACCTTGGGCCCCGGATATAAACTAGAATTCATAGGAAAGGGTACCTACGCTTCGATATTTGTCTGTAGGACCTCGATCCCTCATCGCACCGATGACGGTAACACACCGATCCACGATGCACTCGGATCATTATAATCTTTGAATTTCGAACACTTTCGTTGGAGGAATAAGACTTTCACTCCCTTCAGATCGCTGGGCGCGTGATATTTCGGCCCGAATGCCCAAGAGAGCCGGCAATTCGACTTGAGAGCACGTTTGATTTATGACAATCCTCGCGCCCGCCTCTATTACTTCGGAAGATGCCGGGCGAGAGGAGGTATTGGTTTATAAATCACCTCGCCATTGTACCGACCGCATCTAACGAAACCTAGATCTAATTTATCTTTTAACAAGGCGATGATATCAACGGCAATGATCTAGCTGAGGGGGGTTCTGGTTTGGAAACGATAAAATCGAAATGAAACGAAGTATTCGATCGAAATATACCAAAATGTCACGACACATTATATTGTATTTTTAAGAGAATATCCTCACCAGTCCACCTAAGATATGCAAGATTCATGTAATCCATAAGACCTGAGACTAATTCCTACAGTAATCTCTGTGAGTAATTGAACAAATAATGCCTGCCTATTCAAGGTAATGTAGGGAATTCTCCAATTGGAAAGTCGTCCATAGAATTCGAATTTATCTGATGTTAACCTTTTATGCTAATAAAATAGGTATTTGAGGCATAGGTATCTTCATTGCATTTACTTCTCAAATTAAAGCCTTACGGTTATTTTATTACTTCTTACACTTAATGATTAACGTTCTCAAAATATTCTTGTAATTCATGGTTCGAAATTGATTCATATTTAATACGCTGTCATTTTGAAGTCTTTTCCCGATTTTCTATCAATCTTGAATACACCAATCAGCCAATGAAATCGGCCAAATATTGATTTATGGAACAGATATATTTATATTGAAAAATTATTTTCCACGGAAAAACATTTCTCATTAATTTCTCTCTTGATTCTTAATTGTACCAATGAATTTATACAAAGAATACATCAAAAGGATAGCTTTTTGTACATTAACATTAATTTCCCATTATTTCAAGAGGTTAAAAGCTATGAATACTTTACTATATCAATCTCAGCGAGCTTTTAATTTCCTTTGCTAATAATTTTATAGATGCTCAATATTTTTTGAGTCGCCCACAAAATTAAAATATGATTGTGCTGGAGTATAGGAAGCATTCCTTTGACACACTTGATGTCATCAGTAAATTTCCCGATTCATGTTCCCATGAAAACAGCCCACACTAATTCTTGAGTATCTCTTTGAAGCAATGAATTCAAACATGCCAATGCATGGCACGATTATGAAATCTAGAAGTGGAGCAGCTTAGTAGGTGGGTAGGTACATAAAATTTCGTCTCTCGGAAATAGGAACGGAAGATAATCACGCGGCAATAACTCGTACAAACTTCGATTGACTCTCCGCTCACGATCCTTAACCACCAAACCGCCTCGTAAGCACACTATTTGAATTGATACGCCCCGTAGTAACAGTTAATGGACATCGTTCGCGTCATTATTCAATTGGAATTTGCCGCCCAATCGACTAACCACGGCAAATAGCTCAGGGCTGCTCTTCACCTCGAAACGGAGTAGACGCAAATGTGACGCGAAGAATTGGTTTATTAAGACGCCGAAACGATCTCTCATGCTCTATCGAGATCGGAGCCGAGCCATTAGCAGAACCCGGAACCGAAAATCAAAGAGACAATTGAGACTGGCCTCAGCTGCCTGAGTCGTGAGAGGAGTTGCCGCGCCTATTCATCACATAAGTAAAGAAAAAAAAATAGATCCTCATCGCCCGACAATGTTAGCATACGTCTATCAACTTGGACTCAATCGGGACGGAAAGGAGACCCACTCAGTGATTCACTCAGTGATACAAACCTAAGGTTGGTTTGTGGAGCCAAAAGTTGGTTGAGCTCTCTCCGAAACTAACTGACGATTGGGTTGGCGATACACAGGGTTATCATAAAAGATGAATTCATCAGGGTTATCATCTTCTGCTTAAGGTTTTAAGGAGACTTCTCTTTTCTCCCACTCTTATTAGTACTTCCTCAATACCTACACGGTTGATCCATTTCACCTTCATCATTCTTCGGTAGCACCACATTTCGAATGCTTCCCGCAAAGAAGTCAAGAGTAGAAGCAATTGAAATTTAGTGCTACGGAAGAATGATGAAGATAAAATGGATCGACCGAGTAAATAATGAGCAAGTACTAAGAAGAGTGGGTGAAAAGAGAAGTCTTCTAAAAACCATAAGGAAAAGACGGGACAACTTAGTTTGCCACACTTATGATGGCCTGATGAAAACAATCGTAGAAGGACAGGTGGAAGGAAAGAAGGGCAAGGAACGTCCCCGAATGAGTTACGTAGGAGAGGCTATAAAGGATGTAAAGGAGAAGAAATACGTAGCTACGAAAAGGATAGTGGATAGGAGAGAGGAATGGAGAGCTGCGTCAAACCAATCTTAGGATTGTTAACTAATGGTGATGATAATAGAATGGTGCAGTTTCAGTAATTCATCAGAAAATGGTAGGAATAGGAAGGTAAAATTTTTTCAGAGGCTGCCCGATTCCTGCTGGAGTGCCTTCAGGAGGATACTTCAAGTGCAACACCTCGTTCATCGGATGGAACGTTAAGCCGTGGCCCCCTTGGCGCCTTGCGTAAGGGCAGGCTAATTTAGACATTGGGTTCCTTTCTTTTCGAAAGAATAAGGGCGCACAAATAGAAATTTATTGACCATTTAAAAAAAACTGTTTGATGCGACAAATTCGAAAAAATAAAAAGGATCAACTGCAAGTAGTTCTGTTTCCATTTAAGCCAAGATCAAAACCGCACCATTCTTTAATGATTACCGTGTATTACATTTTGCAAGTGAAATTAGGATCATTAAATCCTCTCTCTCTTAGGGTGAAAAAGATTGTACAGAGACTGCCAGGTCCCTCTTTTAGTGCTTGGTGGAGGGAAGTGCATCACTCCGACCGCCATACGGCAGTTCAAGGCGTGCTCCCCCTCGGCGTCTTTCGTTAAGAAAAGACGCCGAGTTTCGACGAAAGCTTTCTCTCCACTCTTCCTTCCCTGCTCTTAGCTATGAATCAAATCGCAAACTCTAAATCTGCATAATTCCCTACGAGTATCCTCTACGGTGTTTGGCAGGGGAATGATCAAACACCAGCATGCAGCATACAAGAGGATTCCCACATGCATACTATACGGTCATAAAAATGTGACGCATACTAACAAAATACACTTCCACATTCATGCGAAGGCAAAACTTGCCATCTATTCATGAAGGCAATATATCTATGAAGCTGGGACAATCAAAATATGCTGTTAGGTACACTAGGAAATTTCAGGAACATGCATTAAGGAATACATAGGTTAGTTAGCTACACTACAAGTCAACTAACCCATTGGTAAGTCCTAACGCTGCCGATATAGTCTCCTATCGAGGATGAACGGCATTCGTAATCCATCTGTTTTGCAGTCTATCTCTCTTATTTTATTTTTTATGATCTAATCTACCCTCCCAAAACACCAAACAACCGATTAGTACTTATCCACGGGTGTATGAGTATAAAATATACAGAAAAGGGATAGGGAGGCACCACCTTTTCCTGGTACACCGGTCACTCCGAGGAATTTTTGAGTGAGGGATGTGCGAAACCTTAACTTCGATCGGTAGCCAAGCGCTCTACCCATTGTCACCACACTCCTAAAATAAACCAAAGTAAATACAAAACAAAAACGCAAATAGCGGCTGCGCAGTAACCAGAAGCTGAGACCAGCATTGAGGACTCCAAATCCGACATCAACATGGGATTTGCAAAAAGTTAGCAAATGAAATACTTTAATAAGGGTTCAATTTAATGTCTGACAACCCTCATTCTCCGTGAACAACGAAGATATGATTTCCAATCCAAATATACAGGATAAAAACAACCGCTATTGTCGGAATCAGCCAATCAGTCCTATAGAGCTTCTCACGTGTTCTTCGATTTTATTAAGAGTGCATTTCCGAGAGAAATATGTGAAATTGTTGCCAACGCGATTGTTTAAAAATTTTAATTGTTTTACTTCAATTATTTATGCAAAATTTGTTTGAAATATTACGTTTTTACTCTTCTGTCAGTGAAACCATGCGTAAAAACTCTCCAAATGTCATTAATATATATATATTCTTTATTATTTTTTTTAACAATGACCGCATTGAGCCCAAAATTCTTTGTTTGAGATATTAAAATAGGCCAACTTCTCTTTCGCGTGATTTCATTTCGCTTCATGCGATGATTCTTCACGAATCAAATGATCGCCACGAACCATATGAACGACATGAACCGCATGAGCTTCTTGATTCACAATGATCCATTTAAAATAAACACTGTCATTCAATTCATACGGTTCATGGTAATGAACCATAAAAAATGAAATATTCACTCATAAAAGACACAGCTCTCAAACCCAGCCACAAATAATGAATAGATAAGGGCAAGATGCAGGTTCATTTGTGCCTACATGTAGAGAACATACTCCATATTCCTTAGTTTAATTAGCGTCGTATAATTAAACGTCTGACACAAGACAGATGGCGCTTCTACGTTATTAATTTTTGATTCACCAGTGCAGGTCATGATAATCCTATGAAAGCAATTAAAAATCTCACTTGATTCATGGAGGGAAATCACTCATTTCCTCGTGGTAATTGAAATTTATTTTAAAAACGCTTATTGATGATTCCAACAACACCCATTACATTGAATTAAATTTCACGAAGTATACATTTAGATTCTCGATAGTCGCTCTCACCTAATTATTGCATTTTTGGCCTTGAAAGAGCAAATAATACGAAAAGCTCATCAAATGAAAATAAATCGTGGGCATCAGCCAGTGAGGACCTTGAAAAAAATATATAGGATAGCTTAACAACGAAACGGATCTTTGTAAGTAAATTCATTACGGTGGAGAGCAACGCAGATAAAGGAACTGATATTGTCCGTTTTACAGTCACTGTCCAAACGTACCGGTCGAGGGTAGTAGATTACAGTCGACTGCAATAAAAGTCAACTTAATCGTGATAAAAAGGGGTTAAAATATTTGATTGTATCGAATTTCTACATATCGATCGATACATCGGCGAGACTCCTTTCAGAACATTTTTATACTTTCCGTGGAGTCCCTTTCCCCACAGTCACCGCCCAAACGTGCGAGTCGAGTGTAATAGTTAGCAGTCGACCGCTGAGTCGACGTAAACTTCTTCGTGCAAACCAGGGTTAACTTGAATGAAGATAAACAACCTTTACAAATTTTCAAGGAATTCTTTATTTGGTACGACATCGATAACGACGCCTTAGCGCCGAAATTCGTTATACCAAATAAAAAAATCCTGTGAAAATGTACAAAGGTGTTTAATTTTCGTTCACCATGGATTGGACATGGACCACCAGTAAGTGAAAGCCGATTCTATCGATTTCATCAGGAATAGAAGGATGAACAACCTTGCAATTTCCACATAGTAATTTATTAACAACGACCATGGTTTCGACCATGGTTACCAACGGTCATGATTTCATCAGGGTTATTTTTTTTTTTGGAATCGAATTTCCATAAATAGATCGATATGGATATCCGCGAGATCCCTCCAGAGTTCATTTTCACGCTTTCAATGGCCTCTCTGTAGACGTCGGTATTCAATGACGGCGGGGTAGGCGAGGCAAGGATGGTTAAGATGCACGCCTGATGAAAGTAGGCCGCTTCGTAGCATGAGGAGGAGTCAGTCACACACTCTACTCCGGGAGCATCGATCAGCGATACACAATGGCCACGAAGTGGATCCTGCGCCGCGGTATGTACACATGGCGGCCACCATGCACCCTTTCATTAGCACCCGACACAAAAGGCACCACGTCTCATTGTACTCGACGACTCCCGCGGCAAGAGAATATAAAGGTGAAAAAAATCACGAATCCCCCTTTTATTATGTACAAATCCCCCCGAAGGCAATACTCGCTGCACACAAATCAAACCGTTTGTGATCATCATCCCCCGCCGACCGCGATAGTCTTTTTTTAATTTTTTCTTCCACTCCCAGTCCCCATTTTTTCTCTCTTTTTGACTTCAACGTTTCTCATAGAGCCCGATGGAGCTTCAGAGATACCTAAACCTTTCTCCGGGCGGCATTCATAGTGTGTAGGTTGGCCGAGAGAGGGATCTGACTCCGACCTACCGCAAACACCTTAGACATCCACGGACAAGAGACGAAGTGTTCTACCGGAGGATGGAAAAGACAAAAGGTGGTCGGATATAGAGCAAAATAGGAGCTTAGAAGGCAATGCGACTGTTTCCTAAGACTATAGCAATTTTTCCATGGGCTGATATAAAATTTTTATGCCAAACTACGGTATGGAAACGAGGATACGAGTGAGAAGAGGCATAAGGGGTTAAGGAGATTGATACAGCAGAGTTAGAAGAAGGTGAGTTGGATGCAGCGGAAAAGGAACGAGAATATTATAAACCTGATAAAGAAAAAACTGCGAGAGTATACAAGGAGGAGGCAAAGATGAAGAGTATTTCAATAGAAATGATAACTTAAGAAAGAAATAAACACCTCCAGGAAAATATGCCACCAAGTACTGGGACAAGTATGTACCTCTTTCAAGATTTGAAAATAAAGTACCGTAATCTTAATTGAACTGTTATGCAAACATAAATCTGAAGGCGGATTAATAAACGGATAAAAAGAAGTTTTCGCGTCATCAACGGTTTACGGTAAATCATTATGCCTAGAATTTTAATTCTACGTTTGCTTAGGAAAAAAAACTCCCAACTTCTGACACCCGGGTCATGCATTACATATATTTATTTTTTGACAGTCAGATTATCAAATATGAATGATTTCCAAATAGTTACACTTGAGTCCGTGATTAAAATAATTATTTTTCCTAAGTAAGTGTGCTAGTTTATGACAGCAAACCCCTAAAATAAGGCGTACAATGAAATCGGTCAATGTTCAGCCCTTCAGTACTCTCACTCCCAATTTAATGTTTGATTTGGTATTCTCAACGCTCCTTAAAATGAACGATTAGCATCAGAACGGCAATGTAAGTACTCAAAGAATCGACCGAATAAAGCAGAATTGTTTCATCGGGAAAATCATCAATTAAATTAAATGATTCGTCGTTAATTCGGTATCACATATCTCTAAGTACGTTTCAGAGCAGTCATGAAAAAACTATCGTCCTAATTCTATTGTCAAATGATGCAGCATACTTTTTTAAAAGAGACCTTTGACAAAAAATTGTCTTGCCTCAAAGCAAGGTTTGGTTTAAAGATGGGATCACCTACGGGTAAATAGAATCACTAGGGAGAAAAAAATTCCAGCGACTATTAAATCAAAGTAACCAGCAGGCGGTCAATTTCGGCCGGTCAAGCTCGTGGAGATAACGATCGCTCCAGTGGCCTTTAGATAACTCACGTGGCTCAACTATTGGGTACGCAAAGGACCTACAGCATCGTTCCGTTTGGACCACCAGTTGAAAAACCCTTCCTCCACCAATGGTTCTCTCAATAATGAATTTATTTCAGTGACGTCTCATGCGCGGGCTCTTTAGGACGCTAGGCAACGGGACTTGTAGGTTAGATGGAGTGACCAAAACTAACATCCGGAATGACAGGGTATCCACTAAGCACCAACAATAATTGCTAAATTTTTGCCACTGCAAAACATATAATATGTCGAATATATACTTTATTGACATCGAATTTTGATGCATTAGGATTATCGGTATTTTAACACTGTCCTGTACAATATAATCTCCCGATTCTACTAAATAATTACTTTTGTTGTGACAATGATATTTCACAAATTTGAGCATGATACTATCGGGTTAATCGTCATTCTATTGTGTTCATAGAGGCACCCTGACCATCAAGATCACGAATATTAATATGGAGGATTCTCGAATCGTCGTCCACAAATAGTGTTATCGTCCAACGTGCATTAAAATTCGTTCACAAAAGTCGCAATTCGCGTTGTTGGTGGTAGAGCGATCCGAATTTCATGGAAAAAAGTCATAAATACGGTTGTCAACCGAATTTTTTATTAGTGATGGCATACTATACTGACATCATAACTTTTCAATGCTTTTCTCCGCAAAATGCACGTCATCATCATCGTCGGTAGCCCGCATTCCTGAGATTGGTTTGACGCAGATTATTACTCCTCTCTCCTATTCGCTGCCCTTTTCAGAGATACGTATTTCTTTTCTTTTACATCCTTTACAACCTCTTCGTAGTAACGCACCCCTTCTTCCCTTCAACCTGTCCTTATGCGATTGTTTTTATCAGGCCATCATCCCTCTTAATGTGGCCAACTAAGTTGTGCCGTCTTCTCCTTAAGGTTTTTTTTGAAGATTTCTCTTTTCTCCCACTCTCCTTAGAATGAATTTACTCTATTGCAAATATTGAGAAGAAATAGAAAGCTATGCGCCGCGCTTTAGATGATCTTTTGAGAACCGATTAAAATGCGCCTTTGTGACGACATAAATTAAGCTTCTACGGCACAGACTGAGGCCTCTGAGTAGTCCCTACGATTTAAACCATCGCATAAGTTCAATTGATGTATCCATCGCACATATCTTGGTCACGATAGGCCTCTCTCTCTCGCCCCGTCGCTCGTCCCCGAAATCCATTTTCCGGGCCGCAGAGCTCTCGACCTTGGCCTCGGCGGCGGCCGCACTGCTGCGCGGGAGCATCTCACAAGAGAGAGACCATGCATATTGCATGAGAGAGGGTCGCCGGCGAGGGATAACCAAATCATCACAGTAACCCCCAAAGACTTTTTTCCCTTAAAAGAGAGTGGACAGCGGTGCACTTAAAAACAATTCGACCGAAGCGGAATGATATAGAGGCCTCATCATTCTCTAGCTCTGGAATAAATTAGTGAGGCACCGTCCGGAAAGGTCACAACAGACCCGCCGTACTCAAAAGGGCATATACGGTTTCTCCCTACGATGAAAAATAATCCATACCTCTGCAATAATGATAACTCATAATGTTACTTTTATTCGCCTATAAATAATTTAATTCATGAAAATGATACTCAATAAATGACTGAATAATAAATTAGAGCAAACAATTAAGCACCCATGTCATTGCCGTGCATTAAGTATACCTATATACTCCAATTATAAAATCAAGTCCTTTTTGACAGTCAATCCAAACTGCAGGAGCTAAACTTATTAGTAGCCTGATTTTACACGTTCAGGGGGGGTCGCTTTTAACATTTACTCCATTTAAACACTCCATCCTACTCCATTCCGGGCAAATATGCATTACCCCTTATCATTCCCTCCGACGTTTTTAATGCTAAGGAGCTTAATCTGTGATACATAATACTTGTAGTTCTTTGATGCATGCATACGGTCCATGCGTGTAATTACTGTACCTTCACGTCGGTGGAGATTGTAGAGATTATGTTTCCTTCCTACAGAGTCAAAGCTCCTTATAAAATTAATCAACGACCTATCTTTTAAATAGGAAACCGTAACTTCTCATTTATCTTCATGATTAATAAATTCCATCAAGCCTCGCTGAAATATGTCAGTTTTGGAAGATGATATTATTTTTCCTGAGATATTGGGCTGAAAGTTTCCGATGCGTAAGTTAAGTAAGCAATTTTTATAATTGAAAAATGCTTGATAACATGCAAATAATGCAAGACATCTATTGTTAGTATTTAAAAGCCCAACGCCTACTTGATGTTTTCCTATTCTGAGGCTATGGACCAGGGAAATAGAAGACTTATAACGTGCTAGGGTGTCATGTGAGGACTTCAAAACAATAATGAAAGATAGCATTCAAGTTTACTTAGTAATCTTACTTTTAAGTTCTTTTTGATTGATTTTGAGCTGGAATCTTACAATCTTCCTTCCGGAGCATCACTCATATAAGTTTAAAAAAAAACGAATTTTTTTACGACTCAAGTAGATATTTGTTCAAATTATTCGTATTCCTGGACTTCCATATCACCAGAAAATTCCGTGCCCAACGGTAAATATAAAAACAATAATAAAGAAATTAATTTTACAGCCCAAAAAAGTACATCTAGATAATCTGTAAAATTAGGCACCCCAGAAGAAATCTTAAGTAGGAATTGCCATTCGTAGACAATAAGGAAATACTTGAAGTACAATTTACAAATAGTATTGAACAAAAGTAGCTCATCTATGACTGATCATAGCAGCATGTGTCCATATGTATAGTAAAGCATGAATAAAAAGCATTTGAAGAAAAACTTTGCGAAGTAAAATATGGATACAATAACAGAAAATTATAATTGAACAAGCGTTACAATCAAATAAACTTCCTGGAAAAATAAAAGAGTATAAGCAACTAATATGTCATTATATATTATGTATTATTAAATCATGCAATAAACAAAACAACGAATTCAATAACTGAGTGCTCTAACTTTTTAGGACAGTTTATTTTATACACTTGTGAAAGGCCTGAAGAAGAAAACTCTAGCATTTAGGGTATGTTCTTGGCATTGACTTCTCTATCGGCAAATTACGAGAGGAGAGAGACTGCAAGGTGGGAAGAATAGTTAGCTGGGCGTGAGGAAGGATAACTTCCCGCTGGGAATACCTGGATGCATCCTCAGACTCGGTCACGACTCATTGGACATGTATGGTCTCGAAGGTGTGTTCCAAATAAAACGAAGATACTTATATCTTGGTGGTGCATCGGTGCCAACCAAGAACCAAGATCCTCAGTTTGCATGAATCAATTTCAGTGAATAGAGAGGGTGGAGTTGGTCAAACCACCCCGACCCGTAAAGATGAAACTAAAATATCGTTAGCTTTGAAATTTGACAGAGTGCGTCTTGATGTTGTGATATATAGTGCTATAATATTGTATTTATTGGTGATGTGTTTTGACTCTACCTCCTCGGTGGTCAAAGAAATGTACGCCATATTGTCCCAACGCAACGTTCTGAATCCCAGGCGTAACCGAGGAAATATTAGCGCTCCGCGTATATTTGGTGATGGGTAACGTGAAAGCACCTCTCCGATGAGCGGTATTATATATTTCACCATCATTTCGAGCACAGAAGGTAAAGGCTTGACGGTCAAAATACTCACCTCTACTGGAGCTATATTCCCCAATGAACCTCTTCGTAAGGTAGCGCACGGTGACCGCTGAAAGTAAAGAAGAGGAAACATAAGTATGCGTTAAAAATGTGTGCAAGGGAGTTTAAAACATAAAATAGGGCATTATTCACGCCACAATTTTATTAAAATAATTAGGACAGTAAAACTAAATCTATTTTTACAAAAATAAAGGCGTTAAAATGATAGAGTACATAAGCATTTCTGAAACTTTAAATTATACTGTGTTTTGAAAATATTTCCACTCTAGAACATTGTTTTAGCCGCAGAAAAATACAGAAGCTTTGGATGAGGGAGGTTACTGTATTTAGATGTCATAAATAAAAAAATCATTCCAATTCAACGGCGTGTGAGTTAGTTTGTCGCACGAGGGAGGCTATTGAAAAACAATGAAATGACAATAGCTGTAGAAGCTGCCCAATTTTAAGATAAATGTCTTCAATTGATGAAATACAATCATAAATAAGTAGCATCGTTGCCTACATTTAATGTTGACTTCACAATGATGCAGTGGATCCCGGATACTTCCAACTTGAAATTCCAATTCCAAATCACTGAAAATGGTCTGTGTTTCGAACTTTTCCAAGGTCTGCAATGCCCAGTCTCCGAACAACGTTTCACTAAACTTTGGTAATTTTTCATAATGGCATACTATTTTAATAAATAAACTATATTAAACCACGGAGCAATATAAATACTGACCAAAATAATCGTTTATTTGTTACTAAATATCATACAAGCTATTTTTTATTTACAATTATTAACAAAATATTTAAATTTGATAGTTCGAATGATTTAGGTATCTGGTATTTTCAGGTTCCTATTATCCAAGCTACAATGTGTGTACCGATGTTTAACTATTGTGCTCATTTCGCTGGCGAGAGATAAATAATAAGATGCAACGTCAAACCTACATTTTGGGATACCGGGATAATGACAAAGACGAAAGGGCCACTCTATTCGTAAACAAGATATACACCTCCAGTAGAAAACGCGAAGGGATCTCATTAGGTACGCCTTTGGTGATCGACAAAGAGCATCTTCTATAGCCTATTCCTGCTTTTAGGTCAATTTGAACTTCCTGATTTGACCGAACCTTATATGCAGAGCCAGAAAAGGAACCCGGAAGACCATATTGTGAAGACGAATAAGTTTTAGTAAGCCCTTCCCACAAAATATGACTCAAAATTTGAAGAATTGTATTCGACGAAAACCCCGATGCATTTTCGCTTCCAGGTTTAACCCAGTAAAGGGGTATAGGAGTCGCCCATCCTAGTTTTAAAACACCATAAACAAGACACTTATGACAGAGGAATGTTAGAGTGAAAATATATGGTCGGGGAGGGTTAGTGCAGTGATTCATTCCGTGAGCTCTTTTTTAAACGGATGGCCATCGTTTGACTCTTAGCCCCACCTATAATGACTCTCCACTGCCACCTTTAAGTGAGAGATCCAACGCCATCCATCACCATTAGAATCATTTCGCGAGATTTCGGTGAACGCATTAAATGAATATTTAACGGCGGGGAAACTAAACAGCCCATATTTTAAATGACAGGAGTGTGAAAGGCCTATGAGGATATTCCTAGATGGAGCATTCATGCATTACATATCACATTTCATCACTTCCTTTCAGTGTCTAAGCCTTAAAAAAAACTGAAACTTATTGCGTTGTTTTATTCCACGCATCAATCTCAACGAATATTCAAATTACCGATAAATTTTAATAATTAGAATAGTCTCATAAGAAAATAAATCCCATGGTCACTTTCTTCTTCAGATAGGCGATATTAGTTTCCATTTTCCTCGGATCTAAATAATATATGTGGAAAATATAAATTTATACATAATATTAACATTATCAAAAAAAGTTATTTAGATGAATCGATATGACTTTCTTAGGGTTATTAGGTAACATGACAACTACTGCCTTTAATTATTCCATAGAAACCCAGAAAAGATTTTACAGTCATAGCACGTCAAGTAAATCACCAAATTATTTTCCAAAAGTTCACTTTGTTATAGAATTAAATATATGATATCTCAGGCAGCTAAATAGCTTACTACCAGCATTGGTCATATGATCATGAAGTATAAGCTACTTAAAGACGACAGTTTCCAACTTTTCTTGGTATAAGCTGCCTACAACAATGATCAATCATTCCTTAAAACTAAACATTTCTGGAAGGCAAATTCATTCACAATTACTTGACAGTAAATGCGTTAGAATGAGGCACGGAGGAGACAGAAGGTTTGGTGGGGATGTATATTATATGGCGAGGGTTGATTAGGTGGAGGGTCGAGTTATTTGCTGGCGTTCGATGAAGCGGTAGTGTGATTGAAGGAAGAGGTCTGCTTGGCTTTGTTTCCCCTCCGTGAAGTCAGTACTACCCCATTTATTCCTCAGTATTTCTCCTTACATTTTCCTTCCCCTTATAATAATACTTCCTCACATACTGAGTACCGTTACCGGCTTAAATTTGTGGAACCACGATAGAGAAAAATAAATTTGTTCGTTCCGCCCTGACTATTTTTTACCTACTAGTTACAGTCTCGATGCTTACGTCATAATCAAGAATACCTCAATTGAGGCAGTGAATAGTCAAAGTTTCCCGGGGGTACAATGTGAATTTTATTTTCTTATCGAATGAAAGGGAGTGGGCTTTATAGTGAATTGAATAGGAAAGTACCTGAGGGAAGTAGAAGCTGCCAGAACGCTTCTCGAGAACTCCATGGAAACCTACCTTAATCGGTAGAATACTTTAATAATGATGCGTAAGGAATAATGGCTTTGTGCGTATATATATGATGCCCGCATCTCGTATAGTACGCCTATCTCAAGCTGAGAATCACAGATCCTCACATATACCATGAAAGTGTCACGCGAGGTTTCCCTTCAGCTTCTTCGGAACTGGGACGAAAATCAAAACAGATCAAGGAACCCAGTGGTGCTACGCGTCATGAATTATTGAAGGCGCAGCGACTGTACCAAACAATACTAACGCCTTCACCACGAATACATTCGTGTCTGACGAGAGAATGGTTGAGGACCAAGACTGTCGCGTAATCAATCCGTAATTTTGCCTCAGCGCGACATTCCACTCAATGCTACTCACGTCCAATTCTCTTCCGTTCGCACGCACCGTAGTTGATCACACAGTCGCAACACTCGGGCGAGAACGAGCATACTATTACGCGGAAGCATGACACCGATGTTAAAGGGTGATCATAAATCTTCCCGGCGCATCGTAGATCTTTTAACCTCCAATACGAACTTCCCATTCGCCCTAAATATCATTCAAAAATCGAGGAAACTGGGAGTACCTACAGTTGAATAAGACAGGTTCACCATAATCAAGAAATAAGGGGAAAAGTAGTGGAAAGTATGCAGATGTATATGATGAAGAAAGGTTAATAGCATGCATATCTCCCTCTCAACCTGTCGTATTTTATTCGCGACGTTTTACCGGCTTAAAAATTACTATATCGTCTTGAAATTTCCAAGATATGGAATATGAAATAATATGGAATAGCTCCATGTATAAAATTTAAAATGTCTACGTCTGGCAAAATACGGAGGTGAAGTTTTCACTGTTAATATTCAGTATTTTGATTTTAAGCTGCGGTGAAATTATTCATATTGCGATGGAGCAGTCCAAATTTATTTCTTCTTTTACATCGTGAAGATGGCAAAGCGAATGTATGCGTACTACAAGACCGTGATCACACATCGGAAGCGGTGTTTATGCCTGATCCCTTCAAGCGAACGACGGACAAAGGAAGCGTAAAGTGGACGAAATTTTGAGGCTTTTAACTATTGGAGCGTCTCACCACCGGCGACGGCCGTAAATAACGAAAATAACTAATGGGCCGAAAGAATAAATAAAACCCCTCAAGAAGTGTGGGCGACAAACCGGACAACTATTATCATTCCACGCCTGTGGGTGTCCCGGAGATTTTTAATGGCATTCCCCGGGTTCGTCTGCCACCCTTGCTTCCGCTTATAAATTCTTGATTCGTGTGTTGTGTCGCATCGCTCGCATAGGGAGTGTTCTGCTTTGGAAAGAATTCGGCTCGCCTCTGTCCGGGCGCGCTAGTTGGGCTGGCATCGTAGGGGGAGCGCCCGAAGTGCATTGCGCGTGACTCAGAACGGGTCATCTGTCCTCGGCACAGGGAAGAGCTTTGGTTCAAGGAAGGAGTCGACAGAAGTCTCCACGCTGAAGGGACTAGAATCCATTCCCGGAAAAAAGTGGGCCACATAATCTGATTTTTGTATTGACCCTCCCTTATTCCTACATCCACACGACGATGGTAGAGACGTGAGGAAGACAACTTATACGGAGGTCCTTCGAGTGCAATTTATAACGTAATTGCTGCCCAATTTCTAGTTTTTCATCGTCTTTTCATATGTTGATGCTTTTTTGAAGGCATCCTTTTATGCTAATAATAAAACTTCGGACGCATGGCAATGACTGATTTGTTGAATTAACATTTTTTCTAGAATTTATGCCGAAAGGAATGGCATTTCCATTCAACTAATATTTCCTTCAACTAAATCATTTGCTAAATATTCACAAAGTAGTAGGACCTTGCGGTTAGGTACCCAAGTTTCTCTTTTGCCATGATCGTAATTTAATTAAGCACCTTTACCAGTTAAGAAACGGTGGTATGTATATTAGATGGCACTTCACCATCATCTGCTGCAGAACTAAGTGCAATTTTCCATTATATTTAATTACTATTAACTGAGGAGATCGGCTTCGATGCTATGTATCATTTTTGAGAGGTCTGATACAAAATCTAAAATGAAAGAGTATAAAAATCAGTCGTCTAAGTTAATAAGAATGAGTCGTCTAAGAATAAAGATAAGAAAAGTTGATTTAAATTCACCATTAAATTACTACGCACCATGGAAACCCAGTAGGTCATTCCCAAGAATATAATAATATCCTATAAAATTGTGTTAATACAGCCTACATACCCAACTCGTTGGTTTATGAGAGTTTATTCGAGGAAATTAAAATAAAATCTGACAATTATGCATTTCAAATTAGTGACTCAGGCGGCGTAAACTTGTTGATACTCTTTAACCATCTGGTCAACGATAATCGCCTTAGTGGGATGAGTAATGTTTGAACATCATTTAGAAAGCTGTATTTAAGAACGTGATTAATAATCTTTCCGAAAAAAATCTTGACAGTACGGAAGCAACCCCATGCTGTGGCGCCTACGGTGTCTTGCCTATTGAGCAAACATAGGCGTCGGGAATCTAATCGCCCATGCTAGTTCCAGAACTAAAAAAGGCACATGTAAACACTTCCTCCATAATTATCACCAACTTTCTCTAACAATCTTACAAGCGAGATCAAAGAATATGTTATAATTTTGATGACTAACTTCCAAGTGCAAAGATTTCAGCACGAAAGAAAAGAAATCTAGATGGTCCCATTAATTAAAAAATGTACTGTCAACATATGGTGAAAACATTTAGTGGAGGATAAAAATAATACAGTACGTTAATACAAAATTGATACATCATAAGTACTTAGCGTGATCAATTATTCAATCACAAGGGTGTTCTACGTGACAATTTTCCTCAATTCATTATAGCTATGTTAAAAGATATTATTGCTCCCTCAAAAATTTAGTTTCTCTTCAAAAATGCAGCTTCACGAAGGCAAAGTAACTAGACTCAGTGGTAATAACATCAGTGTGTCTCAGTAAAAGCCTTATGACGATTCAATTTGTTTTGAATTTATATGAAATTGAGGAAAACTGTGACAGCAGAGTTTGAAGTGATAATGCTGTTAAACATTCCAGATTCATACTATTGCATAATTGAACTTGAATGGCAAGTGATATTTGGAAATTCAGAAATGAAAATCTCAAAGTCTTTCGTAATCTAATGAACTCCATCATTATGGCTCATCACTTTTGCAAAAGAGTACTTTATTATTACCAATGTATATTGAGATAGCACCTGCTACAGTCATACCACTTCGAGCCAGAAAAAACAATTTGAAAAATTCAACGTGATGTGCATAAATCGTGAGTCGTTAATCACCAGTCCGCAATTGGATTAAATGAGCAATGGAGAGAAATTCGTGTAAATATTCACATTATTAATTTTCCCCTACGGAAATCTCCCCTCAATAAAATATATCCTCAATGGTGGAAATACTTTACGAATTCTTGGTTAATAAACAAACTCTGAGGACAGAGTTATTTTAAAGCTGCTAGCATTTAAAAAAAAAAGAAAAATTTTTAAAGTCATTCCAACAATTACATACCTAGGTGACAAAATCAACCACGTTCACCCATTAATTATGCCATGACCCCAGGTTCACCAAGGCCCTTTACTCGTCTACTACAGTGTCGGGTGTTAAGAGATCCATGTTGTGTCACGGGTACAACACCGCGGGTAGGAAATTACACCCTTCTCGTGGTTTAAAACATTTTCGGCCCCGAGGCTGCCTGCCTCGCACGGAGAGAAAAAGAAAAGAGAGGCGAAGGACCCAGGCTATTCTATTCCACGGCGCGGCTACACTCGTCGCTTTGAAGAATAAAAAGAAATGAAACTTTAAGGGGAGGGTTGAGGAGAGTCTCCCTTCTCATTGCCGTAAATTTTAAATACATCCCTTCGGCTGGTTGCTCCTCATTCCCACGCAAAGAAAGACTCTTTCCTACCACACAATATGCCGCCGACAGCGAACATGCTCTGTACCAACAACTACTAGGCTTGAAAGATGGGCAAGATTTGTCGCCAAAATTTAATGGCTAAAACTGATCGAAAAGCTCCGATGTAACCGGTGGAATCAGAACAATGGTAAGTAATACTCATAGACTGTCGGAATTCATACGATAAAAGCAGAATATAACAAAACAGGGAGTTTTTTTTAAACAGAGTGATGTGGTGCCTTCCTGGGAGAGATCTGCTAAATCATTATTAAATTTAGTATAATGTATTTTTTTATTTTTAATACAACGGTACACATTCAGCAAGACTGTAAATTTAGAGTGTATATATAACAAATAAAAGTTTAAAAACATAACCTAATTACAATTAAAATAAACAAAAAACAAAAACCCGATTACCATGGCCACAGCCACAGTAAGTAACAAGTTATAGAATAGCCATTATGCGTTAAATGAGATGATGCCGAACGAATAAAATTTTTAACTGACGATGTTCAAATATTCAGCCCATTTAAGGCAATGCAATTAATTTCCAATTTAAACCTTTTCATTCCCATTAATTAAAAAATTTAATGTAATCCACATTACCTACACAAGGGCTACTCCAACAAAATTCGACGATTGCCAACACTTGTTGATGACCAGTCATAGCTTACTTATGATAACGACTGTCAATTTTCGTTGACCAACCCAACACCACCCAACAAACCTACCCCCATCTCCCCTTCAATATCATTCCTGCTTCCTCAACGGTCCTAGACCTTCAGCTACCCTCATTAGAACTAGTATAAGTTGTCTAGTTAAAAACCTTCTAGTTCCCCTATGGTGATCATCACTTACGGCCATCGAAAAGACGGGGGTGAGACGCATGCCCTGAGGGGTCCATTCAAGTGTTTGATTTACAGCAAAGGAGTATCGTTAATCCGATCAGTTTAGGGAAGGGTTTTGGTGGGGGAGAATATCCAAGCCGCCTCGGATCTTCAGTCTTCTAACGGTTGGGAGACGGTTAGTCAACCCCTGTTGCTTTATGGGCCTCTTCATATAATTGATATCGCGGTGTACCTACTTCCTCTTCCTTTCGTAGATATACTCCGCTTAACGGGACTGGACCAAATAGTGGAGCCTTGAGGAAACACAAACGATTCCTGAGTCCGCTCCGGAAAATATAGTCTTGAAAGGAATTGTGTTTTCATTTGTATTAAGTGTTTTGTTTCATATAATGCAACCAAAAGTAGTGGAACTAAATACGAGCATGCCGCAGTTACCAAAGCTAAGATTCTCGAACGATATCAGCACTTCAATGAAAACAAATTGTACACCAAATTATATTTTTGCGGCTAGATATTCACAGATACCGGCAATTAACCACGTATATCGACGGCAATAAATGCTTTTCGATGACTACTGTTACAAATTACGATTTAATTTAATTTTTCGCATTAGTACCTCTAGACAAATTTTAGCGGCAGAAAATCGATTGAAAATCTTTTTGATGAAATACTCCGGAGATATTCATTCAAAATTTCGAAATTCCTAATGAACTCTAATGTTCACAGTACGCTAAAGCACACAACATATGTTAAGCTAAGCATTTATATACCAATAATGAGGATGGTTTTAGTTTACGCGGATAAAAATAATAGTAACTAAAAGTAACTCGAAAGTTAGTCCTTAAAAACTAAACTCTTTTGAACGAAACGTATTGCGTAAGCACTTAAAAACTAGAACAAACTGATAGGATGTTGGGTACCTACCATGGTGGAAGATAGATTATTTGAAATGAAAGTATTCCGTAACTATGGTTGCATTTGTTGCTGTGATAAAAATATAGAAGTTTTAGGAAATGTGGAAAATTTTTACCGTGGGAACCCACAATACAAGATAAGTATTTTCATTAGGGAAGGCAAAAAAACTGAATGCGAATACAACAATTATTATGAGCGCAAAAATTTGAAGGTAAAATCCGAATTCGAAAGCTCCAAATTCACATCCCAGGCGCATCGATGACATATTTTAAATCTACGATAGCGATAGAGTTCGAATGTAGTTCATTTGTATTAGCTAAAGGGAAATATAAAATGTAGCATAAAACCCTCTCCCAGTTTTTTTTTTACTGACAAGGTGACGTTGTGTTTGAAGAGCGAGTTAACGTTTCCCATCGCCGTGGGAGTTCACCTTTGCTTTTGAAGCGGTGCTGGGAATGGAATGGAGAAAAGAGAAGAAGTAAATGTAAATATTTTCACCCATCATCGCGGCACACCCTGCGAATTATAACGTTTTCATCAGATATTCGCGCAAGGGACAGGTCGCCATTACGTCAGGAGCCTCGCTCAAGTGCCGGCAGGGACGTCTCCTATGAGATCTGTTTCAGCGCTGATTTAGGGTTGTCATGGAAAAAGACACTCGTGCAACGCTCCCTTTCGCGAGGAAGAATTGAGTAATAACTGGAAAACGCTTGGAGTGGCAAAGTGCTCGGTTCTACTCGAAAAGATCAGAGAACAGGATGAGGAGAGCGAGGCACCGCCGTAACATTCGATAGCCCCAGGTGATGCAGCTTCAATGGAATACCGAAACACGGGTACTACTTTGACCTACATACTACAGTGACCGCCTTAAGGAGGGGGGAATACACCGGGCCTTGCGATGGTTACGCGACGACCCAAAAAGAAGAGGACAAAACAAGAAAATTAGCTCCTCGGTGCATTGAACGCTAAGCGATACAAACGAAGTGTGTCAAATTTGAAAGCTTAACAAAGATTTTTGGGTGAATCTTTAAAAAATATTCTGTAACTAAATTTTATATACATTATACATATATATAATTGTCAAATAATAATTTATGCTATGCTGATATATTAAAGCTACGAAAAATGTGCCTATAACGTATTATATAATGAATAAATTATTATTTGAAAATTTTTGGCTGTGCAAGCGTTATCACTGCCGGAGAAATTACCCCTAAAACTGGAATCGAACCTATGGATTTACGGGCAACTGCGTAGACAACTGCGCTATCCTGGTTCTTAAACTGCGTTAGAAATTTTGGAATTAATTCCAGTCGCAAATGAATCGTTTTTCTTTTTTGTTGCTGCACCTAATTGTAGCACATTGTGGCTGTGAAAAAATTGCGTTTCTACTCTTTGATGTAGAGCTAATTAAATGCTAGTTTATCCTGGATTATTTGACTCCACTGCCATGTTTTTAAAATTAGTGAGTCTTGCAGCAAAGTAACTAAATTACGATGCAACAAAATACGCAACGAAAATGAAGTGGTTGATTGTGAAAGAAATAAACTGCTGGATTAAAAAATAAATTAATAAGAGAACGGTCGAAAGTTGTTGGAATATGAGTGGAAACCGATTCCGGATCGTAGACAGTAATTTCGGTTCATTTGGCAATACATTAACGATTGCCGTGGATAAAAAGATTTCCCTCCTCCAATTAGCTTTTACCAATTCTTAACCTGTTCTCTTCTATAAATGTGGCTGATATCATACCCCTCGCAACTAAGCCAATCTAAGTTTCTGATGTAATGAAGGAGAAACGGTGCAAAATTTACAAAACTACGTTCAAAGACTTGCAACTAAAATTAATACTTGCATGTAATCATCGCAGGTGGAAAGAGTTAGGCGTTCCAATCAACCCCTTGGTAAATCTGCATATCAACAAATTTTAAGAATTCCACAGCACTGTGTGATATGACGTCATATATTTAAGCAGGTATAACTTGAAATTTAAATACTTTCTCTCACTCTTTCAGTGATCCAATTCGAAGGTTGTTTTCGAAAGATGAGGATAGAGCTCATCTTTAACTAAGTCATGGGCGAGTGAATTTCACATATGCAGGGTAATAAGGCTAGTTCCTTTCCCCAGTTCCGTCTCACACTTTAGTTCGGGGGTGTTCGAGGGCTTCGTCTAGGATTGAACATAAGAAAAATAGTTTAGTTTGCCATTTATGTTATTTAGTCTATGTTTAACCTGAATGTTGCTCAGAGCTGCGGTGGAACATGAATAAAGATCGGCCGAGGAATTTTAGTACAAACACTATTACAAAATATTAAGAGCTAATGTGTTTCTTTCTATTTTAACATCTATCACTACTAAAGCTTAAATATAAATAAAGCCATGATTTAATACGTATATTATCATATTAGTTACTTCCTAACAAAGAAAATTATTAACTTGAACCAACAGTAGCAGTAAAGCCCCAGAACATATCTTTCGACTCGTCGAGGAGTGCAGTTTATTCAAGTCACTTAAATAGCGAAGTCATCTCGATGCCACCAGACGATAAAGAGAAAAGTCAATTGAGGCGAAAATACCAAGAGACATTTCTCAGGGGAACTTCCGAAGCGACGGCTAGCACATTACAACTAATTATAACAGCTATTTCCCATCGAAAAAACGACTCATCTAGAGCACGCGGATCGCATAGGTGAGATTTTTCAGCGCAAGAAAACTTCGAGTTCAGTCTCGAACGCGGGCTTCAGTGTTGTAGACATTTTTTGTTCCCTTGCTCCTTCAACGTCAGGAATTACTTTTTTTTCGCCGCACGCCGGAGCGGGAGTTGCCTGCCATCCTCCAGCAAATAAGGCGTTAAACCAGTTTTCAACGGTACTTATTTGCGGATGGAAATAAGAAGAGTGACAGACATAATTCCCGGCCATCCGTTGCAGCTAATCTGCAGCAAAACAAAACTGACGGAATGCTCCCTTATCATTAGAAGCGGAGGAGTTCACGAGGCATCACTTCATGTTTGTTCCCAGCTCCTCATCCCTTTTCAACCGTCTAGCAGACGAAAATAAATAAAAAATATCAGTAGAATTTCTGCTTTCCCGGGTTCTCCTACTCACGTTACACCCCTTTCTTTCCTTCTTTGTCTCTTCCCACAATGTCTCAAAGGCAAAGCGGGTCCGTTTGCACGCTAAAGTGGACTCAATGAGAAAGAAGACGCATGGGTGTTTATAAAAGTCTCCTTTATCACACGCTTATGATTTACTCGAATGGATGATGATGAGTTGATATTTTTTTTCCTCTCTGCGCTTTATGGCTACTGGAGAGATCAACGGCGTTAACCCCATGAAAACAGAATAAAAACGCAAGCGCGCACTCACCGTGATCGCGAGTTAATCCCGAAGAAAACTTGGAGGTGAAAAAATCAAAAGAGGCAGCGTAGGGTAGCTACCATCGTTGAACATTTATGAGCATCCTGGTGTATTAAACTCGCTCACAGCTTTTCAAAATTAGGTGAGCAAGTCACGCAAATTCAATTGAGGCTAGCAATATTTTGTGGGAAGGCACTAACCTCCTTCTTATCACACCATTTCAAAGTTTTTATTCGCTCTTTACCCAATTGTTAAATATCTACGTTAAGGTTGACATTTCTTGCACTTTTCGCAAATTAAGACTGAAAATGGCATAAAGACTAGGTAACCTTTGGTATTGAATTTAAAGTCGCAGTAATTTAAAATTAATTAAAGGTTTCATGAACATTGGTAATAGTGATGGGTCGATCATGAACGATTCGATCAAAAAGATTGAATCACTAGGTGAATCAAATGACTCATGATACATTTCGTTAAACAAGTCGATCATCAATCATCAATCACTCCGACTTCCGGTTTCATATCAATCATCCCGGTTTCCGGTTTGTTTCAAAATTTGGAACGATCGATGCTTGATCTCTTTTCGTCAGGGCAGAAATAGTTGTGAGAAAATTAAATACTATGTTATGTAGAACTGAATACTTGTGTAATCTTTTTCTTAAATGTTTTCCAGCAGTTATCAGTATTAATAACACCAATACACGTAAAAGGAAAATATTAAGATGACTCCTGTAGGAGAACGTTAAGAAGTAGAAGTTAGCTGTAGCTATAAGTTAAGAAGTAGAAGTTAGCTAGAAGTAGTAATTAAAGCTGGTTACATTTTATTGTGCCGTTCATAAAATTATCCTGCAGATCAGATTCATGCATAGTGTGTGGTGTATTTTGTGTTATATTTTGAGATATGTAGTTAGAAATTATTTTACTAGTGTTAAGACACTGTGGCAGTTTTGCCTTCCCAAATATTTTCATGACACTACTTCCTTAATTTTTGCAATCTAATTTACTCATATAGGAATTCACAATCAAAATAGTATATGAAATGATAATATGGATAGCAATCAGCGTTACCAATGCTCTTCGCAGATGAGGCAGTATTTATTCGATTATTCAAAGTGATTTATTACATCCATTGATTGAGTCTTTTCGATCATGATTCCTTTTGAGTCTTTTCGATCATGATTCCTTTTGAGTCTTTTCGATCTTGATTCATTTGAGTCTTTTCGATTATAATGATTGAATCAATTGATTGAATCACTTATGTGACTCGAGTCAAAATGATTGAATCACTAAAATGATCGACTTTGCCCATCACTAATTGGTAACCTTAGGTGGAGAACAGATGTGTATTAACTATTTCAAAACGTTAAAAATAGGTGACTGTTTGCCGTTGAATATTGAATGAATCACTTTCTAGTTTTAATCCTTACATTTCCACCTAATGGGTTGCGTAAATGAAAACCTTGGCTTCGTGTTGCTACCACGAAAAATTTAACCGATTCAAATGCCTTAACTTTGAGCATGAAATTCAATGCAAACTCTCAGGAACAAAAAATACCTCCAATCATTAAAGTCGGCGGTGAAATTGAAATACTCCCGCGAACAACTAGACAAATATAATATATTTCTGCGACAATTGGAAGATCAATAAAATTCACCCCTGTTTCCATGCTAAAATATGATCAGTACGTTGGAGTATGACATTCAAGCGTTGTCTGTGGCAATAATAAATGCGTCTACTCCTTATTTCCTTGACGCCTTGACTGGAGACGAACGCGACATAACATCCAGAAAGTTTTTTCTGAAAGGTATTTTTAATCGCCGCCGTTAATTATACCGCGAAAAGATGCTAAGTAGCTGAGCGCTCGTGAAAAGGGAAAGACGTTCCTCATGAACGAACGTGAGGAGATGTGCCCTCGTACGAACAAGCGTGGTTTCTGAATAGCGGCCATAAAGCCACACAAGGACTCATTTCCTAGCTCACTCCGTTCCGAGCACTGCACACGCATCTGCGGCCCTCGAGCTACGTCTAGGGAAATGTATATTACAAGCCAAGTGCTTCAGTCTCACCCGGGACGGATGAAAAATTAGTCGCGTTTCGAGCCGAGAGAGGCGAGGACAGGGGATCCACTGTCCCGTCACACAAAACGTTGAGGGATTGCCTCAGGTGATGAAAAATGGTAGGGACTGGCGGATTGATGTTAAGCCCTTCCGCGAATCGTGTAAAGCAGTCAATTTTTTTTAAATATTGAACGAAACACCGTACGGCGACGATAACAGAAAAGAAAAATTTGAAATTATTAATGTGGTGAAGTATTGCAACTGAGGATTACGAGTAACCTAAAAGACTGATAGTGAGCGTCGGGCGTTTATGGTTTCAAAATTCTTATTACGCCAGGCAATAAGAACGAACTACTGTAAATGAGAATTATAAATAACGTGACAGAACTGAATGCCAGAGTATAACGAATTAAAAAATTCAATAACAGCTAATTATTGCAGCGAATTAATGCCCCTGAAGGCTGCCATTTACCTAAAATAGTTTAGTTCCAGGAACTAAACTATTTTTGTTAATTAATAATTCCCATTTGCATAATTATCATTCCCATCATCATTTTCAACATTAGTCCTGAAGATAAAGTGTTTTTGTGCTCATCACTTTCAATTGATTTGGCAATAATGGGAACTTAAGAGGACAATTCACAAATCCTTCCTATTTACCCAAATAGTAAATCAATATGTCCAATAAATTTTTGCGCTAGTTTAATTTCAAATGATAAAAAAAACGAAAAGAAAATTACTTAGCATGGATATATCCTTTAGCATATATCCCTTAGCATAGAATGGAAAAAAATGATTGCATACGATGCATACATAATATCTAGCAGATAATTGAGCAAAAACCAGTTGCCTTAGATAATTCAATTTTATAAGATTTAAACTCTAAAACGGGCATATAAAACCCATGCAGCAAGTTTATTGAATATTTTGGAATTGAAAAATGAACTCACTCTATTTGTACCTCAAAGTTGGAAACTCCCAACGACCCCTGTTTTGTTAATAAGTTGCTGCAGGAGCATATATTTCTGTAAAGGATGCGTAGAAATTACGTCAAATTAATTTCTTTACGACAATCACCTTAAGGATAATTCCCTTGTCAAATTTCAAGGCTGTGTTTGCCTACGCTTATGGAATTTCGAATCACAGAGATCAATGGAGATACCCTACCAATGAGAAACTGACCCACGAGTCAACAATCTAACCACTGTCACCTCGGCCACTTTGAGAAAGGACTAGTTAGGCGACAGGAGCGAGAAAATTAACGACTACTGATCCAGAGAACGATAACTACACTCCCAATTCTCGCTTCCCTTTTTCAAGCCTAATAGACCCCAATTCTTTCCAGCCTATTGCCGACCCCTTGCACCATTTACACACACCTCTTTCCACAGAATTCCTGCGAAATTAAGGTTCATGTTTCAATAGTATATTAATTTAGGCAATTTTATACAATGCACTTGCTGTTTCCAGTTCAATGTAATTGCGATGATGGAAAATAACCCACCGTAATGTGATACCAGAACATTCAAGATAAATTTCGGGTACAGAGCGCTTTTGCTTCTGCGCTACTTCTCCGCTATTGGCATTCTTATGATCGAGAAGGAGGAATATTGCTTTCAGAAGTCCCTATGGAAAATGATCTAATTTTCATTTCCGTGTAAGATCAAATTTCTCTCTGAAAATTAGGATTTCCATGCCACATTTTTTGGAAATTGCTATAAATTAAATAATTCTATAGACTCTGACGGAAAGGTTTGCTCTCTCAACACTTTCTACTCGTAAAAGTGGACCCATTCCTTATAGGTACTTACAGTGACGTATCCAAGATAGGGACAAGATAGGGAACAGGGGGGGGGGTTGGGCCGGTAACCTTCCAGCATTAGGGGAGGGGGTCCGAACAAAATTACCATTTTATTCAGTGTGAAATTGGATACTCAAGGGAAAGTCTATAGCTCCCCCTAACCCCCTCTGGATCCGCCGCTGTGTACTTACACAGTATTATATCAAGCCAAATATTCACGTCTACCTCCTACTTTTGTCTTCACGATGGAATGCGATATGTCAAAATATTATTTACCTTATGTCCTTCGTTTTTATGTTATGACTTGGCGAGAAGCCATGCGCTACAAGTGATTTCTGTTTTCTAAACAGAGTTAGGTACAGGAATCAGGTAAAGTAAACAAAGGAGATCAATTAGACATTTAGTAGTGTATTTCATATTCCACTCGATGTCAGTACAGAACAGAGACTCACCCGTATCCCTTGGCAACCATGATTTTGTATGTTTCTTTTCACAATTAACTGCATCTACCTAACTCTGTTGAGAAAAAAATCACTTGCACCCCTTGGCTTCTCACCCCCTCATATAAGATAAGTTCTTTGTCTGCGGTTCTTATTTTCAAATATTTTTCTTTTATCTTCAAGTGCCATTTTCAATCCCGCGGTCCTAATTTTTGCGGTAATGTCACGCTACCACACAGTAAGCCCGCTCTCTCCATATACTCAACTCAAATCACATTCCTTAAAAAAGTACAGGTACCTACACAGTATTACATGAAACCATACATCTCCTTCTTCCCTCGTACTTATGCCTTCGCGATGGAATGCGTTATGTCACTCGGAAAGAAAAGCATTCCATTTCGTGCCATTATTCTTCTTCCGCTCCGATGCTGTCGTGTCTCTGGCCAACCCTCTCGTTCGCTCGTCTTCCCGACTTTTTTCACCGAATCCGCAGAAAGGGAGAGAGGAACATTTCCGCCCATATCTCCGAAGGAATTCGCCGCTGCCGCACTTTTTCCCTCAAACCGGTTCCCATCCCTCACCACCACCGCTCAATCCTTTCCCCTTCATCCCTCGTGGCGGAGAGGGCATTGAAAACACGTCCACTCGGAATATAAACATGCGCACTTTGGAACACAAAACGCGTACTCAACGCCAAGGGTGCACAGTACCAGGGTGCAGCTCTTTTTTGTAGGATGGAGACCTGATTTTAACCTCTAAAAAATTCGTCTGTAGTGAATAATGGATACCAGAAAAATTCAGGTCCAATGTTAACATGTAATTGTTGTTTATTATATTAAATTCGCCGCCCGCGATGGGGTAATGGGGTGATTCGTCCTCGCCCGCCAGAAAGAAGATTGCGGGTTCGATTCCCGTCTCTGCGATAGTCCTATTTCCATTTCCATAGTCTTGTGTATAGCAAATGTTAGAACCCCAGTTGTAAAGGATTTTGTGTGCCTGTTTCGAAATAAAAATACACAAAAAATCAAATTTAGGGGCCGCTCAAGAAGTATCTACTTAATTTGATATCTAACAATTCACTGAAAAATCACACTCAGGACTGCGATATTTTCCATTAGTCACGCAATTTTATTAATTTTTACGTCAAAGCAACCGTTCCCCAGGGATGTCATAACTTTCGCAGGCGAGACCCACTCGTTATTATACACAAAACACAGAGCCAATAGGTCGCGGGCCTGTGTCGCTGTCAGCTGATAGATCCTCCGATTCTCACTTTCCCACATCCCCTTACGCCTTTCCTAACTCTCGAGGAGGAAGTTGAAAAATCTCTTGTATCATTTACAGACTTGAAATAACTCGGTTGACGTTAATATTCTTACGAGCACGAAATACTCTAAGCTATGCGTTTTATTAAAAATACCACATCAAATTTCACAGTTTACAAATACTAAGCGCGTGTAACTGTGCTGCACAGGCCTACGGACATTCGCAAGCATTTACCGAGAACACGGAGGCCGAAGAGACTCCCTAAGAACTTTAGCCACTGATTTTTAATCTGCGTTCACTCACCCGAAGGTTTGGGTAGGATCGGTGAAGGCAGAGCTCACCTCAGATTATGATACAAGGGTAGGAATTCCACACACTAAAGGTAGGGGGACGAGTTTCCTTCCTTGGGCCACCTCGAAAAGCAAGGATTTCTGTTTGGGGGTCTTTGAATTCGGTCCCTCCGGTCGGAAGTCGAGCACTCTACCCACTATGCTAATTCGTTCCTAATGACGTCGTCATTCACACTTTTCCCGTTTTTCTTGGGCGCACAGGGCTTCATGAGAGCAAAACTTATGAACTATTTCTCCAAAATATAAAAAGCAAATATATGCGTTGGGTTTGTCAAAAGGTTTCACTTAGTTCTTCCCACCACCCCACATCCTTCGGTCAGTAATCGAGTGCTCCATCCAACGGACTACTACTACCTCCCTTAAGTTCTGCCACGTGAGAGGAATTGATTTTTCCATTTTCTTTGATCTTTGTAATCGTGAGCAGATCATCTACATCATCTAAATTTACATACCACCCCGCAAGCTGCGTCAATGGGCGTGTGGTGGGGAGTGTCAAAACACTAGCCGTTAACATATAAAGAGGAAATACTTTAACGAAGTTCAGACTAGCTTCTATTTAAGTCCTTTATTGTTAGGGGAAAAATCAAAGCCACATACCTATCCCTTCGGAAAATATCGGTCTTAATTTCTCGTTTCTGTCGGGCCTGGAAATATAGTACTTGCGGTTCTAATATGATGCCCTCATGCATACCCCAGAATGTTCCCATTTATTTATTAAAAAGTGACACGTAACGAAAAATGACGAAATACGAACGGTCGAGAGGAAGTGATTCGCCCTTTTAAGTGATAAGTTTATCATTCAGCACGATGACTATACCTCTTGATAACCTTAAGAAGAAGACGAAAGTACTTAACCGGTGATATCTTTAGGCATGATGGCCTGATAAACTCAGGTGCTGAGAGACAAAAGAAAAGCAGAATGGCAAAATTATGCCTCGGATAAAATATATGGAATAGGTAATGAAGGATGCGAAGGAGAAGAAATGGTGCATACAATTTTTTTTTATATTAAAAAACGAAATGATCTGTACTTTTGCGAGAAGGTTACAGCATATGCTAATTTAAAAATCCCTGACTTTAGATAAAATAAACAAGGAAGAGTCGGTAGTCAACTTGAAACTTTCTACCAAAAATACAAATTACACTGACTCATCGAATTATAGTTACTGAACCCACAAAACCTAATAGTGCATGCAATATAAAAAAGACAATAGAAAACTACGTGTTCCGTACTTTCGTGAGGAAGTATCAGTGTACGCTACCTAAGAAAAATCACCGACTCTACATAAAATAAACGAGGAAGAGTCTGTAGTCAATTTGAACACTTTCTCCGGCAAATAAAAGCTACATCAACTTATGGAATTATTGTTATTGAATCCGTAAAATTTGGTCTGATTTTCATTTGTCGAATAATCCTGTTTTATAAATGTTCGAAAGGAGCGAAAAACTTTCTCTCAGTCAGGACTCTTTATTCTTAAAATACGACCGCGATGAACACGATGATGTACTAATTGCATCAAGTTCACTATTGGATGACATTCAACAAGATAAGTACAGAATTTCCACACAAAAATAAGAGCGTACTCATAATCGAACGTTATGCAACTTAAGTAAGCGACGGCAAATACTGGAAAGTAAACCAGCAGGACCATTTCCATCCACCGGTTGAGGAGCTGTAGAGGATTGCTCTTGGAAAAAGCGAGATCAAGCGGACGCTAATAATGAGATTGATACACGCTAAATTGCGGATTAATGACCTTCGTTCCGCCAAGAAATATTTCGAAGAACTCAATTTTAGAAGTCAAGTTACGGCGATTGCACCATTACAAAATAACAATTCAGATTTGGCAAATTAAAACTCGTTCAGGTCATGTTACGTAAAAGAGAAACCACCATTCCTTCAACCTACGCATTTAAAGAATGAGATTCGCTTCAAGATAAATGACGTAATAATGGGAGAAGACAGATAACTGATGGATCGACAAAAAAATCATAATTGATAACTTCATTATATAGAAGCCGACGGATACTTCCGGGATTCAGACAGAGCAGGTAGGTACCACACTAAATTGCAGTACTTATTGATGCTGGAGAGGGAATTCTTGCAAGCCCATAGATAGATAAGGACCAAGGTAAAAATTTTATTATTATATCATATCCTAACAGGGCGACAAATGATTGGAATAGTCTCCCTGCACAACTATTTCAGCCCTTTCCTGGTGATTTAGAAGAATTGAAAAAATAACCTGATGATTTTTAAGAACCGGTGAAAAAAATTGATTTTGGAATATTAATTTCAATTTTAATTTTCAATTTGACTCATTTATTTTTATTTTGGTGACGTATTTTCATTAGTTAGCTCTTACCACCTGAGCAGCAAACTTGTAAAAAATGTTTTTCATAAAGCATCGAGGTCTGATGGCTCTAACGTCCCTAGGATTGTTGGTGAGGGAAGAACTTGAATACTATGACTGTACTTTCTCAGAGAAAGACTTTATAAACGGAAATTTGCTCCCGATCTCTCGGATTTTGGCCTGCGGCGTCTGAATGCTTCAGGTAGGACTTGAACCTTGGAGCCATCGGTCAGCAGCCAAGCGGTCTATCAGCTTAGCCCAAAAAATTGATCAATTTAGACGTCGATTTATCCATTGCTTCCAAAAACAATAGAGAGGAATTTGCATCAATTTCTTGTTAACTAAAATCAAGGATCACCCATCACTGAGACAAATACCGATGGCTGTCGATTCATTATTCGCCTTAAGGAGAGAGAGAGGAATTTTAGAAAATAGGTTTTCATCTCGAATATGCTTCGACTGTTGAAACCGCTATTCAAGCATGTTGCAAAAACTGTAAGCGTTGCATCGTCGCTCGTCGTGATCGGGAAAACCGCAGCGCTTTAGGTTTTTTGGGACACCGATTATATCTTCAGGCTGGGATAAAAAAAACATTTCTCTCCATTTAAATTTGGAATTGGCTAGCAAAAATGGATAAGGTCAAAAACAGGGCATTCAACATAGGTGAACGACGTTGTTGAAAACAATAAATATGAATTTTATTTGAAATTCAAAACCAAATCTTATTGGCCAAGCGCGGTGAGATAATCTGAATTCGTGGCCATTCCGAAAGGGGTCGAAATACGTTAAATTGACAACATATGTCTTTCACTTAGGCAAAACTCTTTAAAACTCAGCATTTAAACCTTTTTGCATTTTGTAGCTCACACTCTAGGACTTTAATTATATTTAAAAGAAATACACTGTGTTTGAGCGCTGATCAGATGCCGACAATGCAAGACTAATCTAATGAATGAACCTAAATTTTTTAATTGTTTGGTCAAATATTTTATTTGCGTGAAGGTCGACATTTTTGAACGCTAAATCTATGCAAGTATCCTGTATTTAACAAGCCATTTGGCATTTACTTTCCATCGCTATACATATTTAATCATATTCGATTTATTGGGTTCAATACTTTGTTGAAAAATATGAAATATTTGACAAATTTGGATTACTATTTACTGGCTGAAAAGAAATCTGCTTCAATTTAGAATAAAGTAAATAACTTGGTGGCAGTAAAAATCATCTACGTCCATAGCCCATTTCTATGCGAGTCTCAATTGAAAGCTTTTAGAAATCAGGGATGAAAAATAAAGGCTAAATTTATTATGCGTGGATGCAGAGCGTAGAAGATAGCATTTCCTAATCAATAGACACTGGGCGATTGATAAAAAAATAAAGCATTCGTCAAATCCTATTTTTGCATCTGCCGATTATTTTCTAGGACTCTGAAATCTTTTATGATGTAAGAGTAAAATAAATTAGCCTTACATGTTCTTCACCGGCAAAGAACGAAAAAAAAGTTGTAACAGCAATAAAATAAAAACAGCCAATGTCCGTGCGGGACAACGATTGATTAATTCTCTCAGAAAGCATTTCCAACTCAGGGATGAACTTCAAATCTCAAGATATTCTGCAATGGTAAAGCTTGAAAAAAATGACATAGCGCTATCAAAAAAGTATCTATATCCCATTGATATCCCGAAGGTGCTTAAAGTGTCTTGGGACATCCGATTGAAATCGATCATGAAAATACGAACTCTCTATATCTCAGGCTTCTTTAATCCTCGACGGAACAAGTCGTTTCCCGCGCCGCGCCAAACGCTTATCCCCGCCGTGACACGAAAAAGCGCCGAGGGAACCAATGTTTTCCCTCGATGATCCATTTGCGCGCCGGCGCTTACTGTTATGGGAAGTTAACGGACACGCAAAAAAGTTATTGGTATGCGCAGGGTGGCGTCTTTAATGCCAATGAGGGAACATCGCTCTATAGCTGGTTTCGCATTCGATATTAAGAGGTAGGTTGGAGAAAGAGGGGAGGAAGCCTAAGTTCGGTTTAGGGATGAAGAAATGAAGAAGGAAGAGTGCTAGATGGGAGCGGGGTGATTGACTGGTTTGGAGGGGGGGGGGGTTCGGATCGCGGGGCGCCGGACGATTAAAATCGGAGGTGGCGCCTCTGCGGCGAGACCGTGCGACCTCAAGAGAGGTCGGCAGGGAAACGGCTCTGCCCCGTTGCGATAGGGTGGCGCTCAGGGAGGGGAGGGGCTGTTTTTTTATGCATGGGTGGGGAAAGTTTGGAGACGGAAATCGCGAAAAGGAAGAAAAAGGGCGAAAGCGAAACGATATTCCCATCACACGTGGGCCCTTCGATTGATCGAATTATCCGAGATCGATATTGTTTTTGCATACCATTTCTTGGTGAATAGGTTAACAATTTTTTCAATTGATTGAAAGTAACGAGTACTAAATAAAGTGTCGAAATGTTGGCCTTATATATTTTATTTTAATTATGAGTAATAAAAAGTTAAAGACCTATTCACCACGAAAGACGGTACAAATATAATCAAGAGATCAAGAAGAAAACTTCTTCTATCGATATTATTATTATTATTATTATTATAACCATAAATGCTGTATACTTAAACGACCTTGCTTAATCGTGTAAGAACGCAGAGATATTTCCACTTTCCACTAGTAATATAAACTCTATGCTTATAACTTACGATATTAGAAATACTAGGTATAACGTATAAGTATTTGATTATAATTGCAATAGAATTCCCAAATGCGGGAAATAAAGCAACTGTAGTACATTTTACTATCGGTAACGGTTGTCGAATTCTCTTACAAAGCTTTTGGATTTTGGTTAAAATTTACAATCTGAAGATTCGAAGAATGCCTTGATGCCAACTCATATCCCAATGATATCCAGAGGGGCATTTTTTCGGTTTATGTGAATTCTCATGAAGCACTTTTTGAATTCAATTCACGGCAAGGCCTAATACCTATGATTTAATCAATGCGATGGCGAATTTGGTTGAAAGTGAATTTTTTACGTACACCTGGCATACGTATTTTTTTATGCATACTTTTATATACGAAGTGATAGGGACTTCAGAAATCCATATCTCAATGAATACGTCATTCCAAAAATCGATAGTAAATAAAAATCGAACGCCACTCGAATGCCAATCACTAAATATGTCGATGGGCCAGAGGACGATATTGCCTATGATCATCTTAAAAGTTTTCTATCAAGTTAACGGTATAAAGGTTTATTAGCAGATGCCCACCAATCTCATCATCGTGGCTAAGAATTCGGGCAATATGCATCAAGATAGATTCCTAACTCTATCGCACCTAGCCCAAGACCATCGAAAGAGAACGCCCGTGGTCGTGACTTTCCTGAGCAACCATAGCAATGATTAGAGCCAATCAAATAGTATCAATCCACAATTAAAAACTGTAAGCGAATAAAGACAACCGAAAATACTGTGCGGTTGATGTATCACGAAGTTCATAAAAAGGAAAGGTTGATTTCCGACGCCCTCAGGAGGACATCGATGTATTTACGTAATCAAATGTCGACGTAGGAAATCGAAAAAGACAAACCGCGGGCAGGCCCCACCATAAATATTTCACGTAATAAAATACGTGCGTGAAAATTATTTATCAGGGACTTAGGCATGCTATATCTTTAAGACATGAAAAATGAGAAAGATAATTTTTTATAAGTAGCTTATTGATGCTCAAAACATGGGGAAAAATAGCCAATGTTGCTTTGGTAAATGTCAGACACGAAATTAAAGGATGAGAGAGCAGGTCGGCTACATTTTGGGATGACCAGGAATTGGTACCTGTGATTTCGGCCTTTGGATTTTTTTTCGGTCACACGGGGAAAGTGAGCGAGAGATACCAGCAGAAGGAGGGCGGAAGAACAAGCTATTACTCACTATGTGAGAGGTAGGTACACCGGCAAATATCATTCACGTCGCAAATTAAAGTGAAATATATTTTCCTAATAAGAAATTCACGATTCAATAATAATGGTCATACATCATACTTAGTGATGTAAGAATGTTGTGAGGGAGGCTTGGGACTGGTGAAATTTGCAGGAAGATGATGCGAGGATGGCCACAATCAATCAAACATAGCAAGTCGATAAAACGTATTTGAAAACTTAAAGTAAGTATTCCGCTTTCGGATATACACGTAGTATGGAGCAAAAACTTTACAAAATACAATTTGATTGATGATTTTTCGTCATTTAAAGCTGTTTTTCGCCATGAAAATAAAATTTAGATAACGACTTTGTCGATTTCACTTTCATTCCATATTATGATACAACTTCGAAAACGAGGAGTTAAAATGTGGGATCAATCAGAATATTTTTGTTTGTTTCGAATTTTGAGTTAAAAATTCTATCTAATTGTCCTCAATTTACTTTAGCTTATCCATCTGAATCGAACCCGAAATTTTGGAAATGAAGTAATTTGTTTCAGAACATATGGCGTGTTTTGGCAAAAACATGAGATAGGCTCTCAAAATGAACTGCTATTAACCTAAATTCGCCTATAAGACACAATATGTTGTATTATATCACCTCTAATGCTATAAAATGAGTATAAATATCATTCACGTCGCAAAATTAAAGTTTATAGCTAGTTCAACGTTCATCTTGTAGTTATTAAAGCAATTAATGGTATGATTTTAATGTAAAAATCTAGGATAATCGCAAAATATGGGCTAAATACGGCTGAAATATTGACTCAGTCGGACTTAATTTTCTAAATGTAGCAGTAGCAAAATGTTCATCGAAACTTTTACTGAAAAAAAGAGTGAACTTCTTCCGACGGAAATGAACAAAAACCATAAAAAATGCGATAGAAGAGCTGATATACAGGAATGGTGGAATAAGGAACAATAATAATGTATAAATGACGAGGATAGAAAAACTTCAGTCAAATAAATCGGCATTTCTTCATAAAAAGCGGTAAAAAAGACCATCAGCGGGTGTGGAACTATGAACCTACGCTCATTTGCTTGGATGCAATTAGTATTACCAGAAACGGTTTGCTGCCGGCAAACCGAATATGCATCATAATGTGAACGACAAAACGCTCGTCTGGTGAGAGTAACAAGTGATAAAGCAGAGCAGTTAAGTAGAAGAAACAAGTTGAAAGGACGCGCAGGAAGCAAAGATGAAAGAAAAGGCGAGGAGGCGAGTAGGAAGGGAGGATACCGTAATATGCCCATTATCACTTATATATATAAGCTGGGATCGACTTCCCCTAGTGATTTTCGAAACGTCCCTGCATCTCGCAATGAAAAAAGCACCGTCAACCCAATTGCTTTGGCCCGTTTGTTCGTGGAACTGGGTCCCTTCTGCCGGGTTCATTTGGCACTGGAGCTGAAATTTGGTGCAGTTTTAAGCACCGGGTACACGGGAAGCTTCTCGGAATGGCTCAGAAATCACCGAAAGATAGGGTTTGCCAACGTTTTATCTACATGTGTGTTTCGTATGTTTCGGAAAACTAAATTTGGCAGCGTATTTGTGATAATTTGATGGTTTGCGGCGTTACTTTATGAAATTTGTTCATATTTCAATCTGTTGTTTGCGAGCTAAATTTGTGGAACTTTCTCATGGTTAAATAAAAATATTAATTCGTTAACTAGTTAATAACTTTGTCTCTTCCGCACAGCTTTATTCGGTTCAGTCTCAACCGATTTCAACACTCCCGCGTCATTACCTAGAGTTACAACAGGAATATCTCTTCTATTATATTACCTCTTGACACGAGAGTGTTAAAACTGGTTAAGGTTGCACCGAATAAATCAGCTTGGAGTAGGCAAATTTATCAATATTTTTATTGAAATTTTTGTGCGCTGTATTTTACAAGTATTTTTGAATAAACGTTAACCCAATATTACCAGTAACAATGTCAATTGCAAAAAGTAATTGAATGTTTCGTGCAATGTATTCTATAATTATTTTTGAACAAACATTAGCCCAATAGTACCAGTAATAATGACTACTAAGTAGCGATTAAAAATTCATATTTATTTTATAACATCAAATAATTTTCAACAATTTTGCAGCGTTTGCTGAATCAATATTTCAAAAGAAGCAGATACTTTAGAAAGAAGATAGCAATACTATGGGATATAGAGAATAATCATGCTTAACTTAAGCGGTACATTGCATCGAAAACGCACCAAATTGCTCATCTCAAACGAGAAATCTCATAAAAATCCTCAAGCATTCAATTGCCGAAAAAGACAAAACATTAATTGATAGCTTTAAACACAATTATTTTCCATTTGGCAATACAATGATAGTAAAACAAAAGGTTAGCTGCCATAAAATATTGATTAGATATGGTTCCATCCATTTGCAACTAAACGAGCCATTCTTATAAACTCCGGGAATGAAAAAACGACGCATAAGGTTGGAAATTATAATGATTTTATTATTCTCCTTAAATTACATGTACCTATTGAACCATAAAGTATTGATGCCCTATTGTTACTTTACCGATGTGACTCTCTCCGACTCGTTCAATCAGACTCGGAGCCTATAAAAAAATATTTAAGCTCCCAGTTCCTCGTTATCTCTCTTAATATTGCAACAGAATGTATGACACTATTTTTTATACATCACGCAAATTGCTCTTTTCCCTTCGGCTCTAAAGCAATTCGCACCATTTTTCGGTTTTTAAATTCGCGAAGATAAATGCGTCCCTAGAGAGAAAAAAAACCCAATTTTAAACGGCATTGCTTAACCGTGTAAGAACGCAGAGATATTTCCACTTCATATGCTTTTTCTGCGCATATCTGCCGGCCACTATGAGATATTATTGAACATAAAATTACCGATTTCACGTCTGCAGATAGTGCTATCGTCACAAAAACACAGCAATGGCTATAAAAGAGCGACCATGGGAATTGAACAATGGGTCTATAACTACCAATTTTATGTTACTAGGAATACGCTTTGACTACTCTAAAAAAAAGTTAGCTCAATTGCTATTTTCCTCTAGTAATACCTATCGTATGAGAGTTTTCACCATCGTTTATACAAATAATGTACTGCTTAAAGAGCTTTTGTTTGATATCGATTAAAGTTAAAACATTAATCCAAAGTATGTTAAAAGATTCAAATCTTTGCTTCAATATTATACCATGTTTATCTAATTCACATTATGAGATTCAAAGTATAAAAAGATTCAAATTCATGTTCGTGTTTACTCTGTTTAAATATTTGAACGGTAACTGCTAAGAAGCATGGTTACCAGCACCATTTGATAGATGCGTAAATTTTTGATGAAAACTTTTAATTAAATTAAGGTGAACGCAGCCCTTCCAACACGCATTTCTTTGTAGTGATAACATTTCCACGTTATAAAAGCTCAAACTCAAAAATATTTAGGAGCAAAACTTGTAATGGAGATAAAACGTTTGAAGGCAAGATATCATCCTAATCGAAAATTGAAAGATGAATTTGCATTCTAAACACACGCGTCAGGAAAAACCATTTAGGGTACTGACACAATAATTGACATGGAAACCACATGTAACAATAAAAACGCCATTACACCACAACTTTAATATTGACGTAATGAAAAACATCATAAACAACAACTTTGGACCCAGCGTAATAAAAAAATCAAGAAATATGAAAAAATATGTAGCAAATTCACACATTGGAGGAACACGGAATGTTGCGGGTGAATCGAATGGGAATATTAACCGTCTCTACGGGACATTATATTATGGCTCCATTGGAACAAGGCAATAAAAGTCAATGCCATCAAATTTATCAAACGTTAAGCGACAGTCGAACGGGACCGACCGGCGAATGTTGCCTCGATAATAATAAGGGAGATGGGTGTAACTGCTTCGCGGCCAGGTCACACGCCGCGGGAGGTGGACCACGAATGGATGGAAGCCGGCCAGTAGCCACACTCAAGGAGCTTGGAGAACGATTGGCGGCATTTTTTTCACCCGAGCAAAAAAAGGATTGAATTATTAAGCATCGCAACTGCAGGGGAGCGTCCCATCGATGTTGGAAAGATCTCATGTATATCTGGTCGTGATCAAGGGACCTTTTCAATGCAAGTCGTAAAGAGGAGTTTCAAATTAAAGTGTGTCTTTTTCAGAATTCACAATCTATAATTTTTACCGTTTAACATTAGGAGGAAAATTACGAAAGAACCGTTTATTACGTTGCTCGAGGATTAAGAATAAACCGACCCAAAACGAGAAAAAGGTTTAATTTGGACATTCTCAAGCTTTGATTTATTTCCAAAAATGTGTATTAGTATATTAAAATAAAACAATATTAACAGGTTTTTTCCTATTGACACTGGTAAAAAAACCGTACAGTAGTAATGTCAAAGGAAAAAAAGTCAATAAAATAATTTATAATTTTGGATTAAGATATAACAGAACTCTTTTAAGGGAAAATGTGCATTCTTATAGACTATTTGCCCATTCGATGAGATTCATAGCCACTGCAAATTTTTGAGTGATGTTAGGCGTATTAAAGGAAGCATTTCAAAACCATATTTTATGAAAATGAGTATTTAAGTCAAGAGATGCCAATCGTATCAAATTGCTAAGGAAAAGAAAGGAAAAATATGTTTTTCTTATCGGTCGAGGGACACACTCACAAGCTATTATACAAACAAGAAAAACTATTGACCAGAGAAATGCCAAAAGATTATTCCCAAGTTAATATTTTTAATCCTAAAGCAAAAGATGGATATGTCAAATACAACAATGAAACATGCCATAAAAATTAGTTCAGGGTATCTCCAATAGTCATTTCGTCGTCAAGAATTCTGTTTTTGGGAGACCAAATTCTCACTAGAACTATTTCAAAGCTGTCTTCCGTTCCAATTCCAGAAACTTAGGTCGGAAATGTTTTCCTTATTTTATTTCATTTTTTTACCTTTCACGCTTGATGCACAGGTTGTGGAGTGAACGGGAAAAGGGGCAGACCAGAAAACGCATCGATCCGATTGAGATGAAAAAATCTGAAGCTGAAAGGTTTCGCGAACGTAAATGGCAACAAGGAATCCGAGATATTGCAGTTGAAACCCTATAATACGAAACCAACTCACAGCCGGAGAAAGTGACCAACAGTTTATAATCACCGGTCGCATCCAGGATAATCGTATTTTCTTCACGTTGATTGTCAGGTTGTCAAAACAGTGAATGACGCAAGAACCTTTTTTATTTCGTTCTTTACTTCCTCAACGGCCTCCGTTACCTAGACTTTCTGGCGGTATAGTGAGAATATCATCAGTGCACACGCATAGTATAAGTTTCGAGACCTTGTGAGAAACATTCAATCGTAGATTTTCCTCCCACCATATTGCAAATGGTGCTGTAGAATGGGCTCTTTTATCGCTAATTTCTTGTCGATCGAAGGAGCAGTTGGAAAATAGTACCGTATTTTTACATTTTTCAACCAAATGCCTACATCTCGATCTAATCGCCTCTCTTACGGAAAGAGTCACGGCTTCTCAGTAACTCGTAGGCTTTAGTAAATATTTGCTTTCTAAACGCCAATGATCGATTCCATAACTCTGACTACGTCATCAAACATGAAAAAAGGTCGGGAAACCTTTTTATTTTTTTTTTGTGAACTCTCCGAAGAATGGCTGAATGAGTAATATTTTATTATATTTTATTTATTTTCGCCTTTATCAAAGAAAATTTGTCCAATTTACCGAATTTTCTCGTTGTTGACCTCCATTTTTAATACCATGTAACTAAAAACTAAATGGACCAAACAATAAACAGCAACTGAATTTATTTAGTATGAAATGCCACCTTGACAACGAGCTTAAATTTGAAATCGTCTGATTTATACTTTACGAGATATCGATCACTCCAGCCATCAACCTACAAAATAATGGATTTCTTTTTCCCCAACCATTTTATTATTATTTTAATAAGACCTTATTGATTATTGTTTAATCATTATTCACCACTTTGGGACGGTTAGCGTTAAAAATAGTTTTTGGGCGATGTCCCCACGTGCCCAGTACAGGAGCAACGATGATCCTCTGTGTCCGGAAATTGAAAAGCCTTGATCGAGTGATGTGGGATGGATATCTTGCTCGCCTTGGACGGGGGGGCGGGTTCCCGCGAGTTTCACTTTAAACTCGAAACGGATCAATTTCCCATGCCGATGCAATCGCCGTGTCTGAATATGTGTGTTTCCCTTTCTACGCCCACCTCTTTGAACAAGTTCTGTTGGGCATGAATATTTTCCGCGGAGCGCTTCTGTTCAGGTTGACCCCGGAGGAAGAAACGATTGTGTGCATGCATGTATGTATCTGCGCACAGAAGAAAGGGAAGGTCTCACATTCGCTCTCCGTTTCTTTCGAATTTTATCCCCGCCATTCCACCACCCTTCCTATCTATCGTGCATGTGGACTGGTAGCCATAAATCGGTGCGCGGAAAGCGGTGTCTCTCATGAATACCTTAACCTTGCGGTCGCTCTCCCACACACACAAGAACGGACTTATCGAAATTCGGATCACTGCTTCTCCAAATTTCGGGATGAGCGTGGAAGGAATTCGGTCCCGGAGCTATGAATATTATTTTTGGAAGAATTTGCCCGGTGGAATGGTTCTAAGAAAGTGCGCATTTTTATGGTTGGAGGAATGACGGATATTTTTAGTTCTTCCCTGAACAAATGTCGTGTCACTGTGGTATTCTTAAATGGATGGGAAATCTCTCAGTTTCAGAGGAAAATATATGTATCATTGACGTTAACAGTGATGCAGCGGGGGTGGGGGGGTTTGGAGGATAGCCACCTCCCCTCCGGAGCTCAGTGAAATTTTTATGTAGTTAAATTCTTTTATCTTAATCGGATTAATATTACTTATAGAGTAGTGTAAGGGTTAAAAAAAATATCCCACAGAAGTTGTGTAAAAAATCCACAGAATAAAATCATTCGCCTTGACCAGCATTCGTACCCGGATCCTCCGATAGCATCAAAATATAAATACCCCTGTTTCTACAGTGATTCAATCCATATAGTACGCTTGGATTTTACAAATAAAAATGTAAATTTACTTTTAAGTCGATCTTTCCGCAGAAAATACTCAAAATAATGTTTTATAGTGTCCAAAGCTACCATTTTCAACACAACTAAAGAATCAGTTTAAACCTGGATTTGGCCTTCAACATATATTTTTAAAAATATTTATGACCACTAGGTAAGCGTGCATGTAATCTAAATTGACGCCAAATCATCCTGTCTAAAATCAAGGTCTGTGGCAAAATACCTAGCCGTATCCTCCGAATACTTGCTCAGAAAACCTTGACTTAAGAAGTCACGCTACAAATGCCAGGGTCCATGACTTTTCGTCAATGGGTTCCTCGGGAAATTCTTTTGTTACGTTGTTCTCCGTTTCATCCCAATGTATTTAGTATTAGATTATTATCGAGGAATTAGAATCGTTTCCTTATCGTGGCGCTCCAATGTTAGGAAACTGGAACAGTCTGCATTTTAAGTAAGAGAGTCGGTAAGGTCTGCAAAACTATGAGCAAATGAGGTCCTCTCTTTTAGATTGTCATAAAAGGCTGCACGTTTTCCCCATGCTCCCATTCTTTCTCACGATACGTGAAGCACAACTTCCCACTTTGAAATTCCATCGGACAGCCCTCCCGGGTGAAGCAGCGCCACAGTACCTGTCCGCACATATTCCAACCTTCTCGATCGCCCGAAATTATGCACGGGACGTCCTCTGCCCAAAAGGACAAGGTTCAGCTCCCGGAACTAACATGCATGCATAAGGGAGACACATCGAAGCTGCTTGAAACACTTGGCATCCTCTTACCTGCAATGATGCACAAAGAGGGATAAACTATTAAAATTTTATCCGTAAAAAAACGTGAATTCTGCACTAGAAAACAACTGAATTCTCACAAACTGATTAAAATCAAAACTACCCACCTATTTTTAGAAACAGAAGCCAAATAGGTTTGGAAAATTCGGCTGTAACCAAAAGCGGCTTAGATATTAAGTTTCGTTTTGAGCTTGCACCAAGATATGACCACCAATATATCAGGCTAAACTGTGCGGAAAAATGGACACCTAGTCACACAATATCGGATAATAATGAACCCAGATTATACCTAATACCATATTTTGATGGCAGCATTAGAAGATTCAACCAAAATTCAGCATTTTTACTTAGCAGAATCCAGCAGTATATATTTTTTTTGGTATAATTTTGATCAATATGAGCTAAGTATCTAATCATCATGGAAAAGTAAGCTAATTATGTTTAAAATATTATACTTAGTGTGATGAAAAAGGAAATAACTGCTTTTTCCTGAGCTAAGGTGGAATAATTTTGGCGTAAGCTTTAAAAATATCCATGTATTACCCTATTTGAACTCACAGTATTCGCATAAAAACCACATTACGCACGGATTAATTCCTGAAAAATGTAGAGGACATAAAAGCCTCTTACTACTCATCGATTGATTGCATAACAAAACTATATTGGGTTGATTGGAAAAGAAAGTTGAATGCAAGTGATGCTAGGGACCTTGACCTGCGATGCTGCGAGCCTCCTGTTGACAGCATAGCGTGTTTCTCCTCCTCGCACGCACAAGACTGCGAAGAGTTTTCGTCAGTATTGCGCTTACGTGCTTCATGGCCATTACCAACCTCAGCCCAAATCTCTCTATCTTGCTTACCACGCAAATTGATTTGTATTTCTACATGCCGATATTATCTCTTTTATCTCGGCACGTTTGACGCTGACAACATTTCTCCATTCCATGCGTTACCTGTCCTTTCGATTTATTAAGGCTATTTAGCACGGCATTGCAGATTCTCACTTCCCAGCCACAACTTCCTTCTCTAATACTGCAAAATTTAAAAATGGAACAGGTAATTTTTTCTGAGCCCACAATACGAGGAACTGGAATTATTTTATCAAAACTAATCATTTAGAAGAGACTTCGTAATGTCATCTGATTGCTTATTTATCACGATCATAGACTGAGGAACCTCAAGAACATTCTTTTTATTTCAGATATAGAACCTTCCGAATGGAAGGATATTAAGAAATAGTCACCGGGTAAGGGCTTTTAACTTTTAAATACACACAATCGTAAATATGAATGGTTTAAACTAATGTGTTTACATATTTTACATTAATTTCAGCTGGTTATTGGGAATTTTGGACCACCCTTTGCCAAATGTGATATGGAATCAAGAAAATCTTTATCCACAAAATAATTTTATTTTGTGGATAAAGATTTACAATAAAGTTTTTTTAATTCAACCGGTACTCAATTCCAACGTGTTTATACATGAGTAATTATATCTTTTTTCGGGTATGGCCGCGGCATCCAGTGATACTCCGCTATATAATCAAAAGTTTCAGGCGTCATTTGGTGAAATTGAATGATTTATAATGAAAATAACTTTGTAAATTTTGCAATAATGGAATAGTCGACGACCACTTTCGTCGCAGATCGACATCATCTGCTATGTATACAGGAAATACCAACTCGTTAATACAATAGTACAGAAGGAGCGGAAGGATAGTGACAAAAAGTGGGTCAAGGTTATGTCAATGAAAAGAGACAGTTAAGTTACATCATTACGGAAAACCCCCTTCATAATGACAATGTAAGAAAGTACGCTTAAGTTGGGAATTCTGACTTGGTATTTCATATATCTATACCAGAGGATGTCACAACGTTACGAAACCAGTAGTCTACAACCATTGTGAGAAGTTTTAAAATATTTTTATTTAAAAGTACCTTAAAAATGTCTTATAAATCATTCTTCGCATAGTATTAATTATAAATGAATTTAATGCCTTTATTAAAAATGAGTTGACCTGAGCTTATACTGATTTTGGACCTCCATCTATAATTAACTATCGTCTATATCTATTGCTAAGCACTATTAGGCCGAGTAGGCGCGAGAAATTGATAGAGCCGAAGCAATACCCAAGGGCCTAAATCATATAAATGAATTTGACGACGAATATTCGGAAAGCTTTTTTAAATGTTGCTGTCGCCTCCGATCACCGAGGTTACGCTCTGCATTAGGGCAAAACCAATGTATAGAGTAGATAACGGTAGTCCACTCAATGGCAAATAAACGGAACACCGTACTAAATAAGATCTTAATACCCAACTGGTTCGAGTGCATGTAAATGGCCAGATATATCTTTTTACTAATCCTCTCTTCCTAGTTTAAATCACGTGAATGACACTAACAAATTTTGCGTAGATATGCACATCTATTCTTTTACTTCCTTACGATGGGATCTCTAATCCGTTAAGAGTTGAGATTTACGGTTCCGTACGTGCATCTGCCGATGCTCATTGCACGATTCTTCGTTAGTTGGGTCACGTGGCTTATTCTTCTCCCGAGCGGCGTGGAGCCATTCTAGGGTCTCCTTAGGTCGATCACCTCGAAGAACTGCAGCGGCGACGACTGCGGTGGGTGAGCAGAACGTGGGTGCGAATCCTGCACCACTTCGCATCCGGAGACGAGTTCAGTCACGACCGCGCATTAGTCGACACTTTATGGGAAATCCAATTTGAGTTAAATTTCGCATCTTTGCGGAAGAATGGAAGCAGATTCACCATGCGCAGTTCGGCAGACCCGTTCCGGTGGCTGAATTTTCGAAAGCAGACGACACCGTGATCAGCAACTGATGAGTGAAAATGCATTTCGTAAAATTGCATCGGATCACGGTTGAGAGAGTGCATGGTGATCAAAACTATGCTTTGTATTATTGTATTTACCCCTTGTATGCGATAATTGCTAAAAAAAAACAGGATATATATGTACAGAATTTACTCCTCGTGCTGTATATTTTTTTATTTATACGTCCCTTACAAAATAAATGGATATTTTTCAATCAAAAATTACGAGTTTTATAAGCAGTGTTCGAAGTTTTCAAAATTCAATAAAATTACCAGTCTTTCTACTCGCGTGGAGAGAAGGGGAACTTAAATTTCATTTTATGTTCGAAGGTGAATATTATCGTCCTAATTCACCTTCGAGTGTCTCAATGATAAGTTCAGCATTTTAGTGCGCTAATTCTAATGCTATTCCATAAAATTTATTTAGAATAAAATTGACCTGTTTGTTCACACCGTTGCATGTCTCCATAGCCTTGAGCTCAAAATATAGCCAATCGGCTGCCTATGCCTTTTCAGCGTCGACACGATTCGGCATTCCCGAATTGTATCGGTATGGGTCTAAAGATTTCGTGAGGATTGATTGCATAAAATAAAATTCCTTCTCGATCTCATACCACAGGGTTGAGCAAAACAACAGTGGCCTCCATTGACCTCTGAATATTTTCCTCTCTTCATAGTGTTCACAATTGCGTTTTCCAATCAGTCCTCCTGCCGAATCATCATTACGATTTACAGCAAAGTACTTTACTTGTTAGTAAAACTCTTAGAAATGAAACATATAATTACACATTGAGCAAAATATGTTTATGGGACTTTGTCATCAAGAGGCATTGATTTTTAAATATCCTTTAAATAATTACTGAAATAAACATCACCACCTCTGAATCACGCTTTCACCGGTTTAATGTGTAATATACAGATGGCGGTAAAAATAATTAACAATAGCATACGATTGTAATCAAGTTCATCTATGCAATACAGAGTAGCTAATTTCATTTAGTAATCCATTACGAAACAAAATAAATAATTAGTTTTTAACACTTGCTAACCTAAACAACGTATCAATTGACCTTTTAATTTTATTCTTCATTAAACAATTTTTATTGACTATTTTTTAAAATTATTCTTTAACTAATTTACAATAATTTTCAAGGGTATTTAAAGTTAAATACATCTCAAATAACTACTTCCATTTTAATAAAATATCTCCAGTTTGATATCAAGACTTAACTAAAGGAAAAATGAAACCCATGTGTGTCTTCATTTCAAATATGTGAAGACATACACTGTAAAGGGATTTAATTGCATTTTTCAAATTAAAGCAGCTTTTATGGATATCGCAAGTTAAAGATCTCTCTCATAAATACTCCAATTTTCAGAAAATTTTCTTTAATTTATTGTCACGAATCCATGAAAGTAAAAACAAATATCCATCAGCATTTCAAATAAGTGGTAAAGACACACATTGTGAAGGGAAGATCCATATTATAGTGCTTTGAACTCACCGCGAATTGAAAAATTCAGAAATCATACTCTCGTCGATTACTCGGGCTAAAAATGATCAGTTACTCTTTTTCAATGTTATTCTTTATAGTAACTTGTGCGGATGTTAGAAGTTACATAAGTCTCAAATTACTCGTCTAATTTTAGCAATATTCCCGCTAATTTTTCGTCAACACTTCGTTAAAGGAAATGCAAAAACCATGTTTGTCAGCATCTTAAATACGTAGTGAAGACACATATTTTGTGGATGGAATAAACATTTTTATACTCATTTAATTCCCCGAGAATAGGAAAATTCAGGAATCATGTTCTCCCCGAATACTCGGGAAGTCGGCACGGGAGGAGCGGAGGAAAAAAAACGACGACCTCTCCATCTCTTTCGTGATCCGAAACCTCTCCTTTCCCATTTTTTTCCGTTTCCCTCCTTGGCCCTCTTCCTGCGGATTCTCCACCTCTTTGGGCCGGTCGTCGTCGCCAGAGGCAGGCGGTCGGGCGCTGGATGCTTCAGCTGTGACCCCTCAGCCTCCCCGGAACGGTTGTGTGCGTGTCAATCCTCGGCGAGTGAAATTTTCATAGCGGACCTCTCCTCTCGCGTGGAAAAATGGAAAAGGATTAAGGCTGCTCTCCTCCCATCCTCGCCGCCTTTTCCATCTCTTCCGTCCTCCACTTAAAAAACAGTCCCGCGAGAACCGTAGGCCAGAGATCAAGGGAGAGAAGCTGCAAAAGTTACATCGAGGGTAGACCCGTGAACCCGTAGTAGAATTCGATGGCGGCGGCGGAACGTTCCGACGTCCACGCCACGAAGAATTAAAATACTTTTATTTATTAATTAATTTATTTCAGCACGATCTAAAACAGCACTATTCGGCTTTTACAACGGGGTTACAGTTAATTCACAGCATTTAATTTCACACAGACACGCATGCCCAGTGTAAGGGGAACTTACCCAGGCTGGACTCGAACCCGCGACCAATAGTTTGGCAGGTGAGGAATTTACCCGAGGCCAGCAATATGGGGATATTCTTATTCAACCCATTTCCGCCCAGAAAACCTTCTCCTAGCGAAGAAGAGAACTGTGAAGATATTTAAGTACTATTATTTAAACTTATTTTAGGTACTTGCTGAATCGCAATGCCATAACTAAATAATATTAATACCTTCCGCTACACTGTGCGTCATATCAAAATATTTAGGTACTTAGCTCCTATTGTCATATTTATTAATCTAGTGAAATATTTTAGTGATGCATACACTTGTTTCTTCAGGATGACCCTTGGCGATACAGCTACACTGCGTGGTAACGAGTTGAATCTAATGCTGTTCAATTTCTACGATTGGCCTCGATAGAATGGATCATTTCTAAAGTCGAGAAATTTTTTTGATGAAAAAAAGTTAAAATAATTAATATAATGCCATTTCCTTTTTACTTTTATGACTTTTTAATGCGATTTACTGACATCAGGCGACCGTCTTGAATTTCCGTATCGCACCTGTGTCTTTCCACCACTGGGCTCATTTCGATCGGCTTAAAAAATAACTAATAAAAGGATAAAGTTATTTCAAGGTTTAAAAACATATTTGTGACAATTCGACTGCAAAGAGGAGTGTGGGTTTTCTTCAAGAGCCTTGCATGCTCAGAGTGGTAGGATGTGGCCATTTGGCTACGTTGGGTGGAAATAGGTTAGGAAACGATAAAATAGCTATTTTTAACCGAAAATCGAAAAGTGCCGGCACAACATGATTACGCGAACAATAGGTACCTTGTATTGTAGATTACAATTTCGCTTCCATCCGACAGCTCAAAAAGTTATCTACGTCTACGATTTACTGTGCTAGCTACCACCAGGTGTGTGGCACGGGGTGAATGCATACCAGGCACTAATCCTAGCCTAACCAGGGACCCATCATCAGAAACGTGCACGTTCGCCGGACAAGCACACAGGACAACAATACGCGGTCAGACGAGAAACTGGGAGAGTGCTAAGGACACGAGCATGCTATTTACCATGCAAAAAAAAAACTACTAGTTAATAATCGAATAACGAAAAGTTAGCGTAGTGAGCGTTGTAACGTGCCAAAAATTAAAGCAGATGGGAAGTATTCAAAAATATAAGTTATTTATTATACATATAGAGCCTATTTTGCCAAATCCGAGTCAAGCTGTCTTAAAAATAGTTAGTACGTTAAGATGAAGCATTTTGCGAATTGGCCAGACCTATCTTCCACTTCCTCCCCTGCGAAATTCGAGCTTCCCACACTGTGATTTGCTTTCATTACATCCATCATCTTCCATTTAACTTTAGTATTCCCTACCCGCTTAGTACCTACTTCCATCCCCTCGACCACTATGTCTTACACTTCTTCGTCGCCCTTCCTTTCCATTCATTTTCCAAACCCACATCTCGAACGCCTTCAGTCTTTTCTCGTTCTCTTTCCTCAAAACTGCACGTTTTCGTTCCGAAAAAGCTAAGAATCAGGCGAAATATGCATGAAATGGTATAATGGCGATTTTCAACCCACAACTTGGAAGGCCAATCGATTTTTCCACCTATTGCAATGAACAAATATGCATCGTCTTAAATCAATGAATTATAATTAATACTATTTTTGATCCCCACAATCAACATCTGAAGCCATAGATGACGTCAATCTAGTTGAGTATAAAAAATGGCATCAGGAAGTGGAGCGGAATTCATTTTCACCCAATAGAATCATTCCCAGATGAGACCAGCCATTAACCGCACCTCAATGTTCCTTTATGGAATGAGCTAGCTCCGACCAGGGAAAACTTCAGCCACTTGTTGAATGCCGGAAATCAATTTCACGAACACCTTAAAGGCATTTATGTTTTCATTCAATTGAATTTCTAGCTCAACATTATTTCTTAACTGTAACATTCCCTATCCCTTCGCCTTCTCATTAATGTATTCATCCAGTTACAACAAGACCGATTTTCATCCAAACCATAAATGTCTTTCTCTCCCTTCCATACCCAACTACATCCAAGCATCCTTCCATCAAGTACGCCAGTAACCATTCCCTCCGGCTTAGACATCGTTTCTCACATTCTTCGTCCCTTCCTTACTTCCTCTAAAAAAATGTCTCACTCTCAACTCGTGGAATTGAAAATCACAACAAATTTCGGTGATAACTGCAGCCATTTAACATGCTGAGCGACGGGAATTACTTTTTCCAAACATCTAACTTCGGTATTTTTTCAATTAAATTTCCCGGCATCATTATTTACCAACCACATTCTCTTTTATCCTTTCTCATCATGACGATTGATTTTGTCAATAAGGTTAACAGGTGATGATAAGCCAGTATACGTACGGATTCCAGGGAGATGCGTAAATTACTCCGTGTAAACCTACTTGTACGGTTTATTAAAACAAAAAAAAATCAATAGGTACACGGAGAAAAAGTGTAGTTGAATGATTTGAAACTACTTCACGGATCCTGTTGAAACTCTTTAAGTTAGAAAAATGGTAATCATGGATAAAATTACCCGAGTCCTAGCTCGTGTTTCCAGATTCAGTTCAGTATTATGAGCCAGAAGTTGGGTTGTGGCTACCTGGTTAGTTGTGCCAGACAAGATTGTCGGGGCCATTGTTACGTAAAACCAGTGCTTCTCGGTCAATTTTTCCGTAAATTTATCCATGAAAATATCAAGTACCAGAAAGTGCTGTAAATATAACCAAATTAATTTCTACTACACGGTTTCGTAATTTTAACGATGAATCCAGTAGGCTCATATTTTACTACACTTATAGGAAAACATTCTCACCAATCAAGCACCGAGATCCTAGCTATTCAAACTGGATTTTTTTCCTCTTATGCATTTCCTCAGAAGTTCCGGTTGTGCGTCATAGTAGCGCGTGCAGTAGGCTATCGACGACTTAAAAAAAAACTCTTTCAACCCCTTTGACTGGTCTCTCTGAGTGTTTCTTTCAGAGGCTGGAACAAACAAAACAAAACGGGATGGTGGCGAGGAAATTGCCGTCAGTCGGAGAGGTGATCACCGCCGACGAGGGACGCTATCTTCGACGCTCGGGGAACCAATCACGGGGGCAACGCCACAGAAGCCAGACGCCGTCCGAGGGCTCTCATTTCCATAGACATCTAGTGATCTCCTCCGCATCCGCGTCCAGCATCCGCGAGGCGACCGCAATATTCCGCAGAATATGATCTATCTATCAGCATCTGAGAGTTAGAAATGGCAGGCGAAAATCGAGAATATGCTCTCCTCCGAGAGAGTGGTTCATTTCCGCATTCTGATATGACTTCGTCTTTCAAATGGATTTCCACTCTGAATGGGTATTACCTGGAGGGAAATATATTCAACTTCCGATGACAGCATGGACAATGTTACATTATTTATATGATTGCCTAATGTAGTTCCTGAGTACGAAAGATTGTTTTCACTCATGAAATACTGAAGTACCGAGTATTTCAATTAAACATATTTAAAAATCCTTAAAAACCATTCTATGATCGGATGAAATATTGAAAGTGTGTTGACTAATTATATGAGATAATTATATGCTATTTCTAAACTATTATGTAACTATGACTTCGTCAATCAAATGAATTTTCACTCTAAATGGCTATTACCTAGCGGACAACATAGCATAAATGCTCGATTAATTATATTACTGCCCAAAGTAGCTACTAGACAAGACGTCTTCTAGTTTTCTGCCACAAATTACTTTAGTGCTTACAAATTATTTCACACCAAAACATTCAAAAGTTATTAATAAAAGTTCCTAAATTAAATAGACAATTGCTATGTGAGATCTAATTATTTTTATTCATTTTTCGCCCAAATTTCCATGAGAATTACAATTCGAAAAGAAACAGTGACAAGTGGCTACTACGATGACATTGAAATCTGGTCCAATCTTTCTATTTCAGCTTATGCTTTTATTCCCCATAATCCAGCGTTCAAAGATAAGCCACACCCTTATTGAGGCGGTTTGTGGGGTATTATGTAGGCATATTTCATTTCCACCATAGCAAAATAAATCAATATCATGAGTCCTTGTTTCAACTCTCAAAAAACATTTGAGGCCAATAAATCTACATCATTTAATTCAAAGCTCGAGTAAATGGGGTAACATTAGCCCCAACGATCTTGATTGCATGCTCATCTAGCTAAAACAATCCGTAAGGAACGAGTACAGAAAGCCTTAAAACCGCTGTCGACAGTTTTCAACACGCAAGCGTTATAAAGTTTTTTCAGCATCGACCCGGAGGACAGTTTGTCGAAAGCCTCACAGCAATGAAATGCGATGAACTAAGAGGAAAATAAAAATAAAACCGCACGGATTAAATTCCCTCTGAGCACTTCATGAACGCAGTAAAGTTGCTCCGTACTTTCTTCGCCCTTGCTAACGTAAATAACTGGAGGCAGCAACTTAAGGAAAGAGGATTTTCTTCCTCTCCGTGCTCTTCAAGACACACTTATTGACTGAGACAGTTTGCCACTTGATCCGACGCCGACATGCAAAGAACGAAAGTAGTCATCTCAGGACAACTCCTCGACTCAAACCCAACCCTCAATGATATCGTGAGTCTGAGTGGTCCTGAAGTAAAGCCAGCAGAGAAAATCGCAAGTGAAATGCAGGGGACTAAAACACCACTTTAATGCTAAGTACAAAAAAGACATAAGTTTGCTGAGAATAAATGGGTGAAAAAAAGAAAATTCAGCCTCGGAATAAGTTCCAAAAATATAAAAGCATTTAACTCGCGTAATTTCCACGCCTTCAAAAAGAAATTGAAGCCAAGGCATCCCTAGGCTAGAGACGGAATTAGATCTCGGAATTAGAATTAGATACGAGAATAGCATGGTATTTTTATTTATTTTATTTTTTTATTTTATTCTCAAACCACCGGATACAGCTCGTAAAGGCCATTTTACACCGGGGTGTTCAACAAATGTAACAATTAAACGTACACAAACGACCATGACCTGGATCGGGGAAATCTACCCAGGCGGGACTCGAACCCGCGACCTCTTGCTTGGCAGGCGAGAACGTTACCCCGCCGCCACCGAGGCCGGCGAGGTATGGTATTTAGAGGAGGCGACCGACAGCTGAGGTCAACTGCGCCATGAGGGAAGAGAAGGTAAGAAAGGGTGGAGAGAAACCCGGCGTCGGCATTAGCCTGCTCTTAACGAAAGGCGCCAAGGGGACCACGGCTTAGCGTCCCATCCGACGGACGGAGTGTTGCGCTTGAAATGTCCTCCACACAACATTCAAGCAGGAATCGGGTTTTCTGTGAAAATTTTCCGCCACCGCCGGGAATTGAACCCGAGCCCGCCGGGTGGGAAGCCAAACGAGAATAGTCTCCGGCTGCTTTTCTTCTTGGCTTCCAACACCTGCCATGATACGTAACTAGCAAAGTATAGTATGAATAATACCAGGAAGTGGAGAGACAAACAAATTCTCAGAAAACGCCGAACCAAGGCCTCACGGGCCATGGATAGATTTTGTGTTGCCGTAAGCCCTTTTAAGAGTGGTAGTCGTATATTTTCTTAAAATTTACGATTTTTCATCTCACTGAAACCCCTGTAGCGATGCATAAGCCAACGTCCTGAAAAGATTTTTCTGCTATGTTACGTTCACTCCCCTCAATTTTCTTTTTCTCGGCTATCATACGCCTCCACACTTTCCCTCCCTTTGTTGAAGATTCTTACGCCCCCAACCGCATTCTTTGAGCACTACCAATCTTCTCCCGCCTTCCTTCACCCCAACCCTTCTTCAGAGAAGAGGCCTTATCTCACTAGGCTCCTCCTCCAGAGGGCATACGTTCGATTCCCTTTCACGGAGCCCGTTTCGTAATGGAAAGGCCTCTCCCCTCCTCTCATTGATAACATCGCCTGGCTCCTTCCCTCGGACATCGCCTCCGCTATTTATTGGCTCCACTTCCTCCTCTATTCCTTCCTAGAGAAGCATCCCGGTCAAGGAGCCGGCCTCGAAATAGATTCCCCCGGATGGTCAGCGGGAGTGAGCAAATCGCATTGTCACTGAAATTCCCCAACGGGGGAGCATTAGCATAGCTGTGCCAGCGCAGGGTTTAACTCGGTAGATTGGTCCGCCTTCCTTATTGAGAGCCGGTAAAACGTATAGCGCCCCATAGCGCATCCGTCCTTATCCATAATACATGACGCGGAAGCTCCGAATTCTTCGCATTCGGCCGTGTCGTGCCAGCGAAAGATAAAACACTCCACTTATTCTAAAATGAAAAACTCATGCTTATCGGTACCCTCAGACTTCAGGCTGAATTGTTATTAATGATCCGAGGCGAGACACACTGGAGGATAATGCGCCAACAGTCTGATGGTGGTAGTCATTGGAGTACAGTGAATAACGCGGATCGGGAAAGCTTAACCTCCAGAGCCCAACTACAAAGCGAGCTGATCGGAAAATGTGATCGGTCGTTCCTTCGGTGAAATGAATTCCTTAGCATGGTCTAGTTAAGAAGTATATACGAAAGAGGGCAACGAAATGCATTAACCTAATAAATCTTGCTTGGGTATTGCGGCGGTGAGCCGAAATATCCCGTCAGATATCGATGGCTGAGTTACTAACAACACGTATCTCAAAAATAGCAAATTTTCAGGAGAGCGAAAAAACGAATTATTTTTTTTAATTATATATAATTTTAATTAAAATAAAAACCAAAAATACATGAAACTGAAAAAGAAGCTTACATTTGCAAACCAAGAGTTGTTTATTGCTTCTAGGTTTATTTTTTATCAACAGTATTAGCAATATTAACTCAGGCCAGCCAAGTTTTGAGATACGCGTTGTTAGAACTTAGCCATCGATATAATCTTTGTGTTTTCTGGCATAATTCTGCTTTTAGTTTTTTCCACTAAGCGTTTCTCATTGTAAAATTATGAATTGTACACTCCATGGTTAGGATATCCGATATTAATAATGCTTCTTTATTACCAATATTAGTTCTTAATTTTAGTTTCATATTTTAATATTCCGTTGATAAATTTTAGCAAAGAAAATGCAATAAGCATGGGTTTTGAAAATGTGCTGGATGATCAAAGTTTGGGTGGCTATTTATGCTCAAATATCTTTGAGTAGAAAATATAACGGATTTAATTTTAATAAAAGATTTACTTGCTGAAAATGAGTTAGCCTATCCCAATATTGCTCTTGCTTCTACCGACTATAATCGACTCTCAATCTTAAGCAAAGAACTATCACTCCGAAACATGCGAGATACAGAGAGGTAAAACTTAAGGTCCGAATTCACTGACTGAATTTGAGGAATATATTTGAAGTGTCCTGACTGGCGCAATCGCCTGTCTTGACCGAGGTTACACTCGGCGAGGGGGTTTAACCAATGTTTAGAGTAGCTGATTGCATTCCCCCCTCAGGAACGAATATAAGGGAGGTAGTATAAACGCCACTCTTGCTTATCGTCGTTTTCCGTTATGCACACTGGGAGTATTCACCGTTTACTTGAAAAGATGGTACGAAAATGATACGGTACGAACTTTCTGCCTTCAAAAAGCATGGTGAAAATATCAGATTATTCGTGGAATACCTCGACTGAGAGTTGCGATAACAAATATTCCAAAGAGTTGAGACAGAGTAGGTAGTTCTCAAGCATGGAATTTTGATTTTTCGGAATAATATATCTGTAATACTAGGGTAAGTGAATACCTTGTTAAAGCCAGCGTCGAAAGCAGAGAACGGAAACTTAAATGATTAATATCCGGCATATTTTCGGAGCACACGTATTATATTTATACGTATGCTCCGAATATTTATACGTATGCTAACATAGAGTAAGTATATATACGTATTGCACGTATACATTATACGTATTGCATTTTCTTAGCATAAATTTATAACAGGAATATTAAAATAAAATCACAAATGAATACTGGGATAAAGGGTAGCCTAACCGTGTAGGGTACAATTCATAATTTTACAATAAAGAACGCTTAATGGAAAAAATATAAAGCAAAATTATGTAAAAAAACAAAGATCATATAACGAAAGGAACATTTACAACGTGCTTAGCGGCATAAAACGCCACCAATACGTTAGATAATTAAAATAGTGTGGAATACGCAGTCAGAATTTGTCTTTTTTTAGTGCTCTGGGAATTGGAAGTCCATTAATTGATGATTTACTGCTCACTCTACAGCCCTGCGGCAGGAATCGCCTCATCCATTCGGGCGATTGGGGTCAGCGAGGAGGAGATGGTGATTTCATTCCAGCATCACCCCAGCCAGACGCACTACACCGCCCTTCGCGCTTCGAGAGGAGAATCCCCAATTTGCATTCCAGTCCGCGAAATTCCCGAGACCTCCTTGAAGTCTGCCGACGCTGCTGCGAGAGCAGAGTGTGGCATTGACGAGGCGGTCGAACGCATGCACATCACGGCTGGCGGCCGACTACAGGGCTTCTGCTCTGAGGTGGATGTTTCCGCTTACGCTGTTCCCCTACATCCAACCTCGTCTCAACTGAAAGAACTGTGTTTCGATCGACGAAGATTTACAACGACTGTTCATAAATTCGCTAAACTCCATCACCGTGCATTAGTACAGCTACGATCACAGCATATTTCTGAGTTTGCTGCGTAGTCCATTTTCGCTTCTCATTCCTGCTAGTATATTCAGTAGAAATTCATTAAATATCATTACACAGAATCCTCTATAACTTTTGAAAAATTTCTACATAGTTGTTTGAATTATTGTAATACTTTTTAAAGGAATACCGAAAGAATTATCTGCAGCTTTGGTATAAGAAATCATAGGACCATGGCCATTTGTGTAGAAGTTGTACAAAATCATTTAGCTGTTTCTATGGATTTGCAGAGAATTCGCCCTTCATAATCCGCCCCTGAACGCGTTAACGCCTTCGGCCGTAGAATTTCCCACATTTTATCAAAGCAACCTAAAATGAAATGTAACAGGAATTCATGGTTAAATAAAAAACACAGTCCTATTCCACAACCTTATATTTTTGCAGTCTACTAGTTTCAACGTTACAACGTCATTATCAAGACATAATAGTCTTGATAATGACGTTGTAACGTTGAAACTAGTAGACTGCAAAAATATAAGGTTGTGGAATAGTACTGTGTTTTTTATTTAACCATGAATATCTCATCGTTCCACCAAGTAACGCCTAAATCTGTTGATTATATGTAACAGGAAGTGAATTAAAGGTAGTGCTCCACGAATAACTTTGGGCACCATAAAACGGTGGAAATATTTTCACTTTAAGGTATGAGATATAACTAAAAAAACTATATTTCGTCAGATATCCCAGGGTCGGCAAAATACACTTTGCCTTAAAGCAAATTAGATGTGTATATTATCATACACACCATATTATGAATGGCATTCACCCCCACATGACAAAAATAGTAAAAAATGGCCCGCAAAATGGTTTTCAAATTACTACCCACAAAATCGCGCCTCATTTAAATACAGTGCGGAGTAAAAAAAATTATCGGTTGGGCGATTAAATTCTGCTTCCAAAATCGTTGCTCGGGCAAATTTTCCGATGTTTACTGCAAGGTGGATGGTAGCTTCCTATAAAATCCTACGTGCCCACCGAAGAAGAAAATATTTGGCAGAAAGATTTTTAAACGGGCCCTCTCATGAAAAATAATAAATCTTGGCTTCAGATGGACAAGGTTTTACGATCGCAGTGGACCTCGAAAGTCCGTGGCTTTACATAGGCGTTGGAGCGGAAAGTAGCGCGTGTCATTTTCTCTGCTCTCACGTCCAGTCAACTATTTTTTCGTGTTGGTCCACCCAGCCACACCTTTTGGGCATTGCTCCCATGCAAATGGAAGAGTTTGTCACACACTCGCACGATGTCAAACATCTCACTTTTTGATTTCTCCTCCATGGAGAGTAATTTTCCAAACTGGTACATCAAGACTGCCTACTTTGGTCAACACTATGTCAACAGAAAATGGCATTTTTAACCTTGAGCTTACGTCTCCGCGTTAAATTGAACCAGAAGAGCAAATTTAGGAAGAGAAGTACAATTCAATCCATTGCAAGCAATATTTTTCTAACAAATATTTGGTTTACCTACTATTAAGACGTCCATTATGAATACGTTTTTGATATACTACACAGAAAATAAATCCCCCACGATACTAGTTCCAATGCATTATTTTTGCTATTAACGCTAGAGACACTATCAAATCTGTTTAAAATATTGCTCCAATATCTGAAAAAGCTGATCATTCGTACCAACCTTTGCCGCTAAGGCACTTATTTTTTGCTGTTGTTGTGAACATATTTCTATTATTACCTATCATGCATAGTAAAGTCCCTGATCTTTATTCTCTGACAGCTTCTGAGTACGGAAAAATGCCTACCAGAAAGAAATTATCTAAATAATATTTTTTAAACATTCTCAGAAACTACAGGTCCAATTTTAAAAATTTCAACAATGCCTACCCACCACAGGCTTTCAGAAAAATACCTCCAAAATTAGCTTTTGCTTGTATCACGCCAAAAATGCATTTTTCAAGTTAAGGAACTGTATTACACAGTTTTTATTAGGTTTTTTAAAATGTATATTTTCCTAACAGCTGCAGAAACCCATGCTTTGCTTTAGACTGGGTATTTTTACCAAATATTTTACACATAGAGGATACGTATTAACCGTTATCACGTAATCATTGTACATCCGTTTTATAGTTTGAATGGTGTAATGCGTTTGGAGAAATAATATACTTCGTAAAAAAAAATCTGCACAATGGCATTTATTTCTAGAATTAATAGTGATAAAAATAATTTTTGATAATATTTAAATAAAAAAGTTCTACTTTTCTTTATCTTAAATCGATCCCATGAAGTCACGCCCGATTGAACGAATTATAAAAGAAGTTTTTAGATCAAATGGGAAATGAAAAAAAAAACGGCCGTAAATGGCCGTAACGAGGGAGGGACCTTGTGGCCGTAGAGCTCACCTTTATATCTAAAGTTTTAAGATATTTAGCCAGTTTACTCTAAATCGCGATTTCCACGCATATGATTCACTGAAACGGAGGACATTTCCTCACGCACGGAACAAACGGGCACTAACGCACGCGTCGGAACTTTATGGGGATATGGGCAGCGGGGGTGAAAGTCATTGAAGCGAATGGAAGCGACGGACGAGGAAGAGAGAGAGAAAGAGAGAATTCCCTTTGGATGGATCTGAATCGGAATCCGTGTCGCGAGGGGGTGTTTACACGCGACTCTCGACCGCACCAAGGCGATAAATCTCCCGCACTCCGTTAAAGGGAGGAAGGGAGAGGGAAGGGAGAAGCCATTAATCCGAGGGCGACTGTCCGCAGAGAGAGGATGGACCCAGCGGGAGGCAGAGGAAAGGTCGAGGAACTACCGGACGCCAGAAGACTCCCTCATCTTCCCTCCTTCCTGTCACCCACTTGATTCTTCTCCTTCTTTTTGTATCATTTCTGCCGTCCGCTCCGAGGCACTCCTCTTACCCCGTGGTAATTCAACAATTCAATGCCGGGGCCCGGAGCCGAAATTAAAACTGAAAACTAGGCTAAACCTATGGTGTAAATTCAAGAGCAGCTTGTTTTCCGACGAAGTTAGCCATATCCTACGAGCGCCAACACACTACGCTTACTACGCGTAACTACGGTGTTTCAGATCATATAAATATAAAGTAAGAGGGATTAATTGTAGAACAAATACTGTAGATTCAGAATGTCGTATTTTTTACAATCGACAAGAGATTATAACGGCAGCTATTGGACTTACTAATAGGTTGGTTGACTTTTAGTGTAGCCCGCTAACTTATGTATTCATTAATGTATGTTTTTGAATTTTCCTAGTATTTCTAATAGCATGTTTTGCATTTCCTAGCTTCATAGGCAGATTGCCTTCGTGAGACGCTGTCATGTTTTGCTTTTGTATGAATTTGGAAGAATATTTTGTTGGTTTGCGTAACATTTTTATTACCGTTTGATGTGTATGTGGCGATCCTCTTGCGTGCTGCATGGTTATGATTGATCTCCCCCTGCCAAACACCTTAGAGGTGGCTTGCAGGGTAATATTTAGATTCAGATTCTTCTCCTTATTTTTGTGATCCTCTCTGCCGTCCTCTCCGCGACGCCACCCTTCGCCCTGTGATAATTTTTTTCTTCAACAACACCGCTTCTCACACTTTCTTTTCGTCCATTTCTCCTCCTCCGGCGAAACGACGGGAGATCTCAACCTTGCACCCGTCGACCCATCCCCTCCACAGAATCATTACCGACTTGATTGGAGGGACGTCTCGCTAATTTCCTCGATGAGCGACGCATATACTTCCTTAATGAACAATAGGGTAGTTTTCTTCATCAGAAAAAACGAAAGGCATTGCTTGCGATTCGTTACCCACCATTAGTGTAATCATAATATGTAAATCACTTGGCTAAAGAAATCCCAGTTTAGACGAATGTTTATGGTCAATTTTAACCTCATTTGAAAAAGGCCATATTGGCGCCCATGCGATGCCACTTCACGTGACGTCACAGGGACCTAGTTCCTATACGAGTAGATAGGAGTTTAACATAGTCTGAGATTACCAATGCATGCGTGAGGCACAGAGCTCAGGGAAACATTTCTTAATAATCACCTATTAAAATTGCCTTAGGTTGGAAAGTTTCCTTCGTATGATAGGGTAATAATAATCCTCATTCAATGCGCTGCCTGCTAGCTCAGTACTTTCCAACCTGATAGCAGCCTGCATCGTAGTGTCGCTCAAAGCCTCGCCCCAAGGTCACCTAACACGGTGGCAGAGGTAATCAGAAATACGCCACACGGGCTTTTCCAAGCATTCATACTTCGCCGTCACGTTCTCGCGCGCTTGAAATTTTTCACTTTTCATTTAATCGCAAAAAATAGATATCGTCATATAAAAATCTAAGAGCGTAAAACGCATACTCTAGGAGTAATAATCTTTCGATTTAGGCAATAAAAAAATAATAGGAAACCACCCTATTACTGACGCGCGAGAATACCTAGCGGGTGTTTTCAAAGGACGTTCCGAAGTAAACAGTTATAATTACTCAGTATTAGGGAGATACTGTGACTTTAGTCCCATCTTTCGCCTGACATCTCGGTGATGTTAATATCATTATGATTCTACAACATGAAGTAGGTTTCTCGACTGTCCAGAAAAAGTACCTTACGTCGTATCTTTCATCGTGGCAACTCCAAGTCACCGTCACCGAGGAGTGGATGGTGGACATAGAACTACCGTCATTTGCCATTATCGTTCTACTTTATACATTTTCCTGAACTTGATGCCAATTAAGTCAAATTTTGCTACTGTTTAGAATGACTTCAATTCTACAAACAAAAACGCCAAACTGAGTGAGCCGGCTGCCAATTTGATTCTAATATTTTACCTTAACCTTTTTAAGTTCCAGATAATCCCAATAGACCACGCCCAACTATCAAACGTACGTTGTCATTCGCTTAGTGATTCAACCCGATGAATGATTTGGATAGGTGAGGGTAGAGGTCGTTCTTAACTACGCCAAAGGCGTGCGAATCTACACATTCAAGATAGAGGGCCCGTTCCTTTCCCTGGGCCAGCCAGCAGGATTCGGCAGCCTGCATCTTCGAGGATTTTGTTTAAGGGGATCCGAGGGCCTCACCCGGGATTTGAACCCATGATCATTCGATCAGCAGCCAAACGCTCTTCCCATAAGGCTAAGAGGCTCCCCACAGACCAAAGGAACAGCTGCTCAAAAGAAGGGAAGCGTGAAGCATCCGATAAAATAAATTTGAATACCAGTTACAAATGAGTAATGGCCGACATACATGAACTAAAGTTAAAAGGCCTCGTTCTAATTATACGCCCAGAATAATTACCTGACGGGACGGGAAAAATTGTGCATGTAAATTTTTCGGACAGATATCACTTCTCGCCAGAAATCTTAGTTTCATCTTTCTAGTATTTGTGGCCTTAAATTTCCTTCTAGACCACTATGCATGCTTTCCAAGTGTTCCTAACGTATATAAAATTCCACAAGAATCTTTAATGGGAAATTTTAATTTCTCAGCCTGTCTCATCCTGCGAGAAGGTGAAAGTAACATAATTCAAAATGGTAAATAAAATATGATTCTGTTCTTTCCCGGCTCATGATACGGTTTTCAACCGTGGCACAGCCTATGCTTTAAGCGAAGCCTAAGTCCCAGCACTACGAAAAATCAAGGAGAAAACGCTGAAAACAGTCGCGCGCCAATCTGAAGAAACCTGACATCTTTTGGTGCGAAACAGACCGCTATATAAGAAGTCACCATTTTCAGATTGTCGTGCCCAGAGGACGATGGCAGAGGCAGCCATCGAAACATCGGCATAAAGCCACTCACCCGGTGGAAACCCCGAGAAGATTTCACCGGTAGCTAAAATTTCTCAAGTACGTCTTGTAATACGAAATCAAAAGGTTTACAGACGATGTGAACAGTTTCATTCTAAGTACTTGTATGACACATACTACATAATTTATTTACTTTATTTATTTTCATACCACCGAAAAAAGCTCATGTTGACCTTTACATCCGGGGTTTTCAGCATTTTTTAACAAATACACGTTCACGAACAGCCATGATCTGTATAGGGGTAACCAACTCAAGTGGGAATCGAACCCTCGGCCTCTTGTTTGGTATGCGAGGACTTTACCCCGCCTTTCCGGCTTCATACTCTCCATTGTCACGTTAGAAGATGACCCGCACCCACCGATACAAATAGTAAACATACTATCGCAAAGAAATTCCGATGCGTTGTGAGAAGACAATTAATTCATGATGTCATAGTTAATTCCTCATATAGTAAATCCTAATACAAGCCGGCTTTCTCAACCCTTTCCAACATCCAATGAGAGATAAGAGAATTTTGTTGAGTTTGAGGCGAGAGCCTTCCGAACGGCAAAATTCCACCTCTCACTCAAAAGCTGGAACGTGACGTGCGAAGTGGTTCCAAACTGAGGAGCCAGCGGTGTCACAGCCGCCCGAGGAACGCATGACGAATCTGGAAGGACAGAGCAGCCAGAGGGCACTCACCAGCAGCGCCCAGAGCAACGACTCTGTCTGAGATTCTGGCTCCTCCATCGCTGCATTGGATTGACCAGGTTCTAACTGCAACTACGCCTGTTTCGAGGCAAATGAGTTTGATCACTTGCTATTGCAATCATTATTTATTACTTAACATGCCGACCTAAGTACCTACTGTAGATCTTTACCCGGCGCTGGCCATTTTCAATACGGTTGTGTTATGTCTTAACAACCAATCTTGGATGCGAAGAATGGATGTTTGGTATCATTTTAAAGAATTTGTTTTGTTTTTATATTTGTCACTTGTTTCTTTAGAGGTTAGTACCACTTTAGAGGCTAAAAATTGCAAACTACGAATTTATCAAAAAACAGATGGCGTAATATTATGTCCGTCAATAAATCAGGGACTTAACTTTGAACGTTCAAGTCGAATTAAAAGTAAAAATGCCGGATTATGGATAATAAATGTCTTTTTTTCACAACCTGGAACCTGAGAGTCTAAACAGGTAGAATACTTTTGATTACTAATCTAAGTAACATAACTTTATGGTGATAATTTCGATTAAGTACCATTACAAAAAAGGTAGAAGTTAAATATGTCGTTCGATACAGGTATCCTTATCAAGAAAAAGCTCTATTCTTAATTTGAACAATACGTAATACATGTAAAAATACTTGCGTAGTACATGCAATACTGCATACCCTGAACGCGCGTTTCGTCAAAAACTGCTACGGGCGTACAGACAGTGTTACCCAGATGTTAAGCGAATTAGGCTGGGGGCCGTACGAGACTCGGAGGCAGCGCGCTAGGCTTAGAATGCTTGAACAATTGAGAATGGATATCTTTAAGAGAGACACAGAGAACATATTATTAGAGCCACACTATATCTCCAGGTCCGATAGAAGTGATAAATTAAGAGAGATGTTTTGCCGAACGGATAGATATGAGAATTCGTTTTTCCCCCGAACCATAAAGGACTTTAATAAACGCTAGTCCCAACCTCGTTAGAGCACTTTTTTTTTATAGTTGTAAACGGCTGGTGTCCTAACACCCCCTGCCACACGCCTTTTAGGCGGCTCGCGGGGTATTATGTAGATGTAGATGAACACGCTTTTTTCGAAGACGGAAATTTCAAGTAAAACTTGTTGTTTCCAGTGAGATAGGGTGGAAACATCCCATCATTAATTTAAGGGACTTATGAGGATCCTCTTCCAAGGCTCTTTCATTTATAACAATTTATGACAAAGTTAAACTATTTTTTTAACTGCAAGGTCCAATTGTGGTTAAAAACCTAACTACCGCTATAAACACTCAGTAAAATGGCTAGTTAAAAAATGTTTTCGGAAAAGAATTATTTCATCAATTAAACACTTCGGTATATAATTTTCTTAAGTCATCTTTAAGTCTTTGTGTCAATCTTTATTTTTAATTAATATCGATACCTATTTTCAATGTAAAGTAAGTGGAATTTAAACTCTAATCCTTTTTCATATGATACCGTTTGAGCGAGGAGAATGAAATTATAAGGATATAATCCTTTTCAGGTGGGTCACATTTGAGATATGAAGTGAAACACTTAACACTTTCCACATAAAAATTTATTGAACTACATCCTTGATAATGCTGCAGTGCAGCGAAAAATGTCGACTTTAGTTTAATAAATTTTTATGTGGAAAGTGCTAAGTGTTTCACATCATATCTCATAATGGATCTCCACAAAGTATCTGCCTCATCCATTCAATTTAGATTCACATTAGGACATGATGGTCTTTCTCCTGGATCGATTTTTCTCCTAGTAATATGATATCGACTTCCCCTGGATTCGATATTTCGCTAGCAACTATCTTGCTGTAATTAGTTATAATTTTTCGTGAAGCTCTGACCTACTTCTCGAGATGACCTCATCAGTAGATGAAGGCTTAGAACTCTCACCGACGACATAAAACAAGTGCAAGTTATGTTTTTCAAGCAACTGTGCACATAATCACCGGGTAGTCAGCAAATGCCAGGGACGGTTTTCTTATGATTGGCTTTCATTCCTTCTTCTTCGTAAACGACATTTATCATTTTCTAACACCTGCCTATTTTTTTAACCTTTTTTTTCAGAGCATGCATATGCACGTAAATGTATATCACACATGTCTACCGAGAAATAACCGGACATATTCACAACCACTTTCACCAATATGCATAAAACTTTAGAGAAAATTATCATTTAAAAGATACTGGGTCTGATTTCATCGTCGTCCAATGCATAGCTATTAAATAATTATTAGTATTCGATGCCAGTCTCAAAAATACCCAGGTTTAACGGCATTTTTATCGAGATTAATGTGATGGTATTCCACGTGATATGTAGATAATAGATAATGTAAAGTGTTAATCAATGCAGTGTTCTGATACGTGACAAACCAAGGTTTTACTTCAGGCTAATACCATTTTGTTGAGTAAAAAATAGGGTCAAGCTAGAAAATTCGGAATTTGCGGATTGTTATTATTGTAAATGCAAGAAATTTACATGCTTAGGTGCAAGGTTAGTAAGTACAAACAGTCATTTTAAGTTGAGTCTCGCAACACATTTTGTCCTCTAAGAAATGTTATGAGACTATTCTTTTTTGTGTGTAGGTACGTACTATATTTTGCTTCATGTGTCATTGTCATTGAAAGGTTTAACTGAGCAAACTTAAAATCCTGCTAGCAAGCAGTTTTTTTAGCTTTGGAAAAATAATTTTTACCTGGATGTGAAGCGCCTACCGTATTATTTATGCTACGAAAGGCAGTCTTTGCAGGCGACATTTTTGAGGCTACCTGAAGCCCCTAATGAATTGTACAAAACATCTATTTAACTGCTATCATAATTCACATAATTAATTCTACAGATCACACTGTATTAATTAATACCTACATAAAAATATATTTATGATTTATTTAAATAGACGCGTACTTTTGATGCAGTTTCTAGAAAGAAACTTATCAAACTACAGCCTATCAATACTGCAATAAGGATCAAATTATCTGTGTGGAATTCTCAAGTACCAAGGGTAGCACCCAACAATAGTAGTCCATTGAAGTCTAACGAAGCGTCGCTACGGCCGAAATCGGGTAATAAGTGTCCAGCTGACGAAGGCTAATCTATTTCAGATTTATGTTAAGAGTAGGCATGCTAATGTTTCCAGAAAACTCCCTGATAAGAGGGTACAATAAAGCTCGGGCCTTAATTATGGGCCCTCAGAAGACCCCAACGTGAGACCCAAGGTCAATCCTGTGTTTGTACGTGGGAAGATTTGGATCGAAAGAGTAAAGGAGCAGCATAAATTGAAAACGAGGTCCTTGTACGGATGGAATCCCCCGCTGCAATTAAGGTTAAACTCAGTGTAAGATAACCTGCAAGATATTACTTGATGCCCTCGTTATTTCAACAGATTGCAGCAGAAAGTACCAGTAGTGGATGGCAGGTTCAAGATTATAAACTCTACACTCTCTCCAGCCTTAGGTATGCGTGACCAACATACAAGAAGTGGCCATGAAATCGAATCTTCTTGCAAGACTAATGAACAAAATAATTATGCAGAGATTTCTATTTTTCATTTCCTTCTTTATTGCTGCCATCCGTCCACATAGTTCGAAAGCAGGTAAGTACATCATTTGGTTAGCAGCTACAATTCTGAGGAGGATTCAACGGTCTAAGCGATTGTGAATTATTTGTCAATTAATTTCAAAAACTCGTAAGTTTTTCCTCATTAGCCACTGCCCGGAAAAATCATCAGAAAACGGATGCATCTACATCAACGAGGTACCGCGCAAGCCGTATGGCAGGGCATTATTACGCACCAGCAAGCAGCATCCAGCGGATACATCTCCATTGACACAATACCACACTACTAGAACCGGTATAAACGGCAATTTTACTTGATCGCATTTAAAAGAAGCTACACGGACAAACCAGCAAATAAAACTATTAATTATGTTTTGGAAAAATTATTGCCGCGTCTTTTCTTAACAATTGACATATTATCGGAGGATAATGAGAAATTTTTTAAAACTTTAGAAAATCTACCAAATATCAAACTCCATTATGCAACCAAATACTCTACATGATCTAAAATTAAACAAGCTCTCTGAACCCAAACCATTTTCCGTGTAAAGCTGAATTTATACTCAAATCGAAATGCTGATTTACATCGAGTTTGACCAAATGATAGTGTATAGCTTCACGAACATTTCCTTCTACGCTCAATGCAAGGCACTATCAGAACTAAATAATTTAATCAATTATCATTAAACAGGTCAGTCTAAGGGGTGGTTAAAAGACCTGATGCTGAAGAGACACGACTGACAAGCGAAGCGAACAATTCCGTGCCCGAAAATCATTGACGGCTCAAGGTCATGAGGGAGGCAATAGAGAAAGGGGTGCTCAATTTCGAAATATCACTTGCAATGGAGTCAGACAGCGTTAGCCAACAACTGGTCTAATCTGGGACATCCGCGTGCTATCAGCTGGAAGCACCAAACACTTTAAATTAAAAATGGCGAAAGAACAAACAATGGTGGCTGGAAAAAGTCTGAATGAAACTTCAAGAGTAAGCGTAAACAAAATATTAAAAGTCAGCTGCGTGTAACCGGAAGTTGACGCTAGCATAGAAATTGCATGGACTCAGAAAAATTTTAACATTACAATAAAAAACACGAGAGCAAAAAGGTAAAGTACAGCTTCTGATGGCCTAAGGAGATTGTAAGAACAATATTAAAAATGCTTCAGTGTTAAACAAGTGCGGAAAAGTACCAATTTTTCTTTCGTCGTGATTGTACAAATTCTTTTATACAGTAACGCCAGAAGCTTTTCACCATGAAATCGGGATGGGTTCTCAAGGTGCGAATGCACGAAATATATTTCCCCAGCATTTTCCATTCAATAAATTATACGAAGCTGTGACCGATGAAGCTCACGAGACCTCGGGAAGTAGAGGAGAAGATTTTCGAAAAAGCGGGCAATGAAGATCACGCAAAGCATTTTGGGTGGCAGCTTGATTGATTTCTGAGGTGGGCAAACAGGACAAGGGCAATGTTACGAGAGAGCGAATTGCATGAGGCAGCCAGCAGAAATGTTTGGGGGAACTCAACGTGCTGAGATGACGAAAAAAAGCTTAGTGAGAACTGCACAAGAAACACGCAACGTAATTTTCCTACATGTCCTCAACGGGGAGGATTAAGGTCTTTGTTCATCACTTTGCGCAGCGCCTTGTTGGCAAGCAATACGTCTCAGTAATAATGCATCTGAGGTCTGATATGCATAGACAAGTGGTTTTTAGGTATTCAATAATTTATTATTGAATATTGCTTTTCGAGTGAAATAAAAACTTTCATTGGAGAGCCACTTAACACATTTCCGCCCACCGTAGCCATATGGCTGCATCCTACCTTTCTGAGCATAAGAGGCTCTTGAAGAAACCGCACACTCCTTTTTGCTATCGAATAACTTAATCCAGCCATTAGTTTACTTTTGAAACCGATCGGATGCTGATGAAAAGAGACTGGCGCGAAACGGAAATCCAATGTTTATGGCGACTGCCTGCTAATTACAGCCATGCATCACAAAACTAAACAGAAATGACATTGTATGGATTAATTTGTATTTCTTTTATCGAGAAAAATGTTTGCCACGAAGATTCATCCTTTCTATCAAGGTCACTCGTTGATATTGAACAACATAAGATTCCGACCTCTGCACTAACCAGTGTAGATATACGTCTATGGGTCATTATGAACAAGCAAGCTGAGGTGGCACCAAAATATTTCAAATGGTAATTAAAGAGGACCATAAGAGCAACGTGTCTAAATATCTTCACAATCGCAGGAAGAATATATTTTAGGTGGAAATGGGTTAAATATTGCCATATTTTCAATTTTCCAAGGTATTACGGGGGCGCCCCCCACTTTATCGGCCACTGTGTCAAGGTGTCAAAGAGTCTGAGAAAAGCTGTTTAAGGTAAGATTTATTAATTGAAAATTATAAATCAGTGATACCAATTGAATTTACAGTTCAATACCTGATTTTGGTAGGGATCAAAACCACTACTTTTGCGACAAAATTAAAAATTTATACTAAATGTCTTGGTTAATTATGAACGTAGCTTGTAAGAGTAAAGAGGCATTTTTTTACAGATCAGCAGGAAAATTCAAAATAATTATGCAATGGTACTACTGATTGGTTTTTTAGCACAAGAACGTAAGTCAGCAAAAATTGAAACCATTATGACGTCAAATAAAAATGCAAGCCATCATCATCATCATCACTGGTCAACAATCCTAGGATTGGTTTGACGCAGCTCTCCACTCAGTTCTCCTATCAGCTAATCTTTTCACTCCTACGTGTTTCTTCTCTTTCACATCTCTCTTTACTTGTTCCATATATTTTGTTCGAGGTCTTCCTTTTCCATTCTTGCCTTCCACCTGTCCTTCGACGATTGTCTTCATAGTGTGACATTTCTCGAAGTAGCTTCAGCGGTAGAAGTAGTAATGAATTGAGATTTTATGGAGGCGAACGACAATGGAGCATATTTATACAAACCAAAGGAGAAATTTACGAAACCCAAAAATATTACGTAATTGGGAGACTAATGACGGTGCAGTCTGCAATTTCATGCCACAAGAACTCATCACATCAACGGCCACCATCTGATGAAGCAATTTCCGCATTGGAAAATGGCCGAGGTCCGATAATAAACCTTAAATGATTGAAAGATAGGACCCAACAATGCAGCGACCTCTTGGTTCGTGAGAAGATGCAGATGAGAGGCAACTAAATCTTGACCCCAAGTTCATCCGTCTCGGGAGATACATGCCGAGAATACGCACCCGTGATAGCTATCAACAAAGCCTGACTTCAGCCAAGTATCGTTTCCCTAAGTCTAAAAAAGGGTTTGTTATGAAGACTCACCACAGAAATACCACGCGTCATCTTCATCTAAATAAAATCAAAGCTATAAAAAAACGAACGCTAACTATAAAGACGGTGTTATTTTTCTCCGTTAGAGAATCATTTTTCACTCTAAAACTTCACAACAATAGTGACGTGCCAAACTTTAAGAAGTTTCTCCACTTGTTATGAAAACGTCTACTTTTTCGACAGTTTCACACATTTCCCTGTTATACTGAGTACCTCAATACTTCCCTCTTCAGGCATTCTCACTCCGTGCCTTCATTTTTTTAAGACTGTTTGTCTATCGACCGTCACTGTCAAAAATTTCATAATCCCGTAAATACAGCAATGCTCTTTGAAGCAAGGTGAAAAATGATGGAAAACTTAGAGAGGATTAAATTTTATCATGTCGACTTTTTGGTACCATCTGATGATCACGATACGCTGCTGAACTACTAAATTAGAAATACACTAATGTTAGGCACCACATAGGTAACCTTCACGATTTTCAGCTTCGATATTGCGTCGCAACCCGCCTTTTTCCGCGCCGAAAAATCTCCACTACAAACTTTACTCCTATCTATAGGTGATGAGTTTTATCTCTAGGCCATTAGTATACAGTAATATCTTGACTTGGTAGTTGATTGGTTGCCATATCTTTTAACCAAATTTTATATTTCCTTAAACCCATTACCAGAGCTTCAGAAATTTCTTTTTTCTCTCCTCAGTATAATCGCCGGAATAACTCCACTTCTAGAGTGATTCTTCCCACGCAGTCGGTCTGGGTTCAAATCCCGGCGTAAGCAAAAAATTTTCTGGGTCTGCCCAATCCCTGCACGAGTGTCTTGTGGAAGGCACCCCGAGGGCTATGTACCGTCTGTCGGATGGGACGTTCAACCGTGGTCCCTTTCGTTAGGAGCAGGCTAATGCCGACGCCGGGTTTCTCTCCACCATTTCCTCCCTACCCTTCCTTCATGGCGCAAATAAATTCAGCAGTCGGTCGCCTCCTCCAAATAACATACCATAGCTTCACTTCACATCAGAACAAATGTTCTCATCCACATAGTTTGCACATCCGACTTCCAAAAAAAATCCCTCAGAGAGATATCACGAAATTGTTCCCACCGAAACGTGTGAACCAGCAGTCTAATCGGTGGAACGCATGGTGAAACGAAATGACTGCAATAGATAAAACAACAACCCCTCTACGAGGCGGATGCTGCGATCGGGCCGAAGACAAATTTGCCGTGCGGACGGAGGGCACGGGAGGCACTCAGGGTCACGGAATCACGGTCACGAGCGAGAGGAAAAATCCAATGAAGTGAAGTCACGAAGATGGGGAAACGAGAGTGATCAGGGGCGATAGGGCCGAAGGTATCCAAGAGCAGATATCGCGAAAGCGAGCAATGAGGGAAGATAGCTCATGCAAAATAAAAGCGGTGATGAGGGTAGTAAATAAAATGCGTCTCCGGGTATAATTGCTGCAAAAAAAAAACATGGAGCGATATTTTCAACCCCGTAGGGATGGCGCCTAAAGGCAGCTGGAAGGGAGAAGTTGTCTGGTACACAGTGGTGGTGGAAAATTTTCTTATGATCAACGGTGCAATGTTTGTAGTAAATCGTATAAATACGTCATTACTTTCACAGAACCCCCTAAACGATGGGAATCAGCAAGTACTCGACTGGTCTATGCATTTACGTATGTACTACTAAACCAGCGCTCGGAAATCCTCTACAGTTAGTAACGAAAAAAGGGCTAAAAAGACAACTATACTGCCACGGCGGTGGACTATTACTCCATTACCCAAATTAGGTTCATTTTATGGGAACAATCACCTGCTTGTGCCTGTATAATAGCTCTTACATGAGAGAAAATAAACGCGTTGATCTACTGATTTATTTTTTAAATATACTTACTGTATTTAGGAGATTTTCCGTGTAAAATGCGCGCGATCAAAATTAATACACGTGGGTGGTCATTAAATTTTTTCACAAGAATTTTCCGTTCTTCTTAAGACATATCTCGTACTTATTTTCGTTCCGGTATTCATTACCAGTTAATTACAAGCAAGTCGTGAAACTATATTTGCGGTTACACAAATTTGATATCTTAATATTCCAAACATAGTCAGCACATTAAAAGAGAAAATCCTACCTAAAATACTTCAGGAGTTTTTTATTTGATACTATTGTTGCTAGCTTATCCTGTCTTCGGATAGTTCAATCGATGACACTTGGTAATCATCAGAGCCATCGGCAGTACTTATTTATTAGAAATCGAAGGGATACAACACATATGTTACCAACAATACCCTTATCTCATAGGGTTTACGGCCGGCACAATACGGTTCTAATAATCGACATTTTATTTCTAAAAATTTTTTTCTGTCATCACGAAAAGTAGAGTATGTAACAGTTTTTCCATTACTTCTACGATATAACCGCACTTTCATAAAATCCCTCATTTCTGCCAGTCCAAACCTTAGTTATGTTTCAGCAGGAAATTACCGATCTTTTTGGATTACATAACCGGAGGTAATAGAGTGTTAGACAAATATTTCAGACGATACGAGAGGAACACAGAAAATGGTCACGCGGGAATGTGAAAGTAAAAGTATAGTGGTTTATGCCTCGGATTCAAGTATCATGTTTGTAGCGATTAATGATGCGGAACCAAAAGCTCTCTTTAAGTGAAAATGATTGATCCACCTCACATTTATTAACAGTCTTGACACAGTATTCAACGTATGAAAAGTAAAACAAATTCTCTGGTTACTAAAATGTGGAGAAAAGTTTTTATTCCTACATAAATATGTTATATTATAGACGTTTACACGATCCCGAATGAAACGCAAGTTAAATCGAAACTTGAAGCTTTTACGTGGTGGAAGGGCTCCATATTAATAATGAAAAACACTTTGTTACTTCCACAAAATTCACAGAGTTTCTGTTTTATTACCGGTTTCGGCTATTACACCATTTTCAAATACATACCATAGTATGTATTTGAAAATGGTGTTGTAGCCGAAACCGGTAATAAAATAGAAACTCTGTGAATTTTGTGGAAGTAACAAAGTGTTTTTCATTATTAATAGAAACACAAGTGTTTTCTCAATTTCAATTCACCATACCTTGACTTTTAACGCTTTAGATAGTATGCAGGTTAGGTAGTCTGGAGTGAACTATACCCCACCTATCAAAATCATGAGAGAGAAGACCGGTTAGTCATCAGGATATTGCTTATTTAAATAGGTGGCACGGTACCTTTACCCACTCGGAGCCACGAGCCGAAATATCGGCTTTGATGTTGTGGATTATTCAAGTTAACTATAATGCAGTATAACAACTCTTGAATAAAAATCATGATTACTCATACAACTAAAAGTTAATCCAATACGAGAAAAATTTAAAAAGCATAATGTTGATGCACCAAAAAGTTACATAATAGCATTTTTTTCTCGAAGAAGTTACATTTTAGTTAAAATACCGATGGAAGTTCTCGCCAGTCCCGCTCCAAAGAGTTTAAGAGGGGTTAATACAGGTATCAATCTACCTAAACATTATATGGTTGTTTAATGTAATAAAAATATAAATGTAATAATAAAAACCTCACGGATTTCATAATTTTTATAGAATATGCATTCATAGTATTATTTAATACATGAAATAATAAAATTATAGGGCCGAGAAACCTTTCCGAATGAGTCAAGGATAGTGACCGAGTCGATTTTTCCCACCTCGTGCCAGCGTGCTTGAGTGAGGGAGAGAGAAACAGATAGGAGGAGGAGGGGAGAGGTGAAAGTGCAGAGACATCTGGAGATGCAAGTGGGAGATAAAGGTGACTACACCCGCCTACACTCTCCAAACGAGACGTTGTGACGGAGGGGATGTATATATATAAAAAAAGGAACGATAAGGTGGGCCGTAAAATAAAAAGGCGAGATTCCACAGGCAGGCGGCAGAGGAATGAGGATCGGATGACTAATAAGGTTCGCATTGTTACGAGCCTCACCTCCGAATCCCCTTCCTTACCCCCCCCCCCCCCCCACACCGAAACTCTTCCCTTTCTTTTCGGGAAAAGGCCATTCCCAGCATCTCTTCCCCTCCCATTATTTTCATTCCTTTAATTCTCTCCCTGTCCACTTCACCACGATATCTCCATTTCTTTTCTCCTTATTTACTCTCATTTTGTGCAGGGGAGGAAATTCCTGAATGGGAAAACTCGCTTCGACTTCAACCACCTCGGTCCTCGGCCCAGTCCACCATGAGGTGCGTGAATTTTCAGCTTCAAGGGGAAAGGGCCATGAAATCTACTCATTACAAAAAATTCCCTGGACAGGGAATGGAACCAAGGACCTTAAATATGTCAAAGAAAGTACGTCGACCACTATGAAATCCAGAATACTTAATCTGACAAATTTTCCGAGAATTTTCATGTTGACTTCTTAACAAGAAGACGGAACAACCTTATAGGCCACATATTGAGACATGATGGCCTGATGGAGACAATCGTCGAAGGACAAGTGGAAGGCAAGAACGGAAAAGGAAGACCTCGAACAAAAACTGTGGAACAAGTGAAGAAGGATGTGAAAGAGAAGAAATACGTAGGTGTGAAAAATTAGCTGATAGGAGAACTGAGTGGAGAGCTGCGTCAAACCAATCCTAGGATTGTTGACCAGTGATGATGATGATGACTTCATGGTTTCTGTCCTTGTATTACAAATTATCTCAATGAACGCATCCAATACAAGATTTTATTTCAAACAGATAAAGAGGTTTTCAAAATGTTCGAAATTTATCGACACATAGATCCCCTAATGCTTTCAAAACCTTTCCCAGTATTGATAATAATGAAAAGAGAAGTCTGAGCAAGGCTTTGAGAATGTCCGTTCATATCCGTCGTTTAAATCAATTGCACATAAAAAAATGCACACTCTGAATGCGTAGAGAAAAAAGCATCAAATCATGCCCAATTATAGATTGAAAACGATACTTGGGTCATTCTCATGAAATAAATGTGTAGAATCAAATTAGCCTCTTATGATAGCATTCCGCAAAGTTCAATGACAACCCGCAAAACATGCTGCTAAGCTACCGGAATTTCCACAGTGTTGACCTAAATTTACAACTGAAACCTCAGTTTGTTTGATTTAGTCACATAATTTTTAATAATTATATGGAGTTTTCATCGTAAGTCTTCATATACGCAACGCCGCTGATGCTTTCAGAGGGTTCGCGAAAGGTATGCCATATTCGTTCAAGAGTATGAAACCATACAAATGTATGTAATTCTCCGCGATATTAAGGATACATATTGTCAAAACGTTGGTCGCATACGAAATCCTAACAGGATTAACCGTCTTGCAATTTCTTAATGTACCTCCAGATAATTTATTATTACCTGCCTACATAGCAGTTTTTGAAGGTAGTAATGCTTGATAGCAGAAAAACAGAGTAAACTTAAGATAAGGTAATAAAGATCTCACTCAGTGACTCAGTGGAGTCTTTCAGTTAGAAAAGACTTGGATAACACATAGCACGTGTTTTCTGTACGGCCAAGCGGGTTCCATAAAAAAAGTGAAACAATTATTTTAAAGAGACACAGATTGAAGGAATTTCTCCATTTAATGGCACCGTTTTGTTGGAATGATCTTTCACTTTCCGGGATGTTTCCTTTATGTAAACTTAACCGAGAAATTGGTCAAACGTAACCAAACATAATGGGCAGCGTTTAGCGGTCACCAGAAAGAAATATAATATAGGTGCCTTTGGGGGAACGAAAGTCAGTATATAACCTATCACTTTTAGAAAGGTAATATCTCTTCTTGGGACACATAATCTTTCCCGTGATGGCTGACGACCAAAACCTTTGAATGAACGACTGCGGCACGTCCGATGATGGTGATAAAGGCTACGTGTACTAAATGTGGAAATAAAATAAGTTAAATTAGCTTTCACTCTCCACCACACTTGAGATACGCCTCAGTAGCAGCTGAGGATGCCTTTTTTCATAGCCTTGAGTTCTAAGTTATTGCATTTGAGAGCTCGAGAATATTCTTCTACAATTTCACAAATTCTGAATGTGCTTTCAGATAAGATTTCATTACCTACCATAGGTTTAATGTACGGTAGCAATGCTAATTAGTATAAAATATACAACACCGCCCCATCGCTACAGTTGAGTTGTGAAAATCAAAGTTAATTGAATACAATATTAATCAATTGACTCCGACCATAACCCATTGATAGTCGTGCTAAAAACAAATTTGGCCAGTTATAGATTTTGGTTTTGCTACATACCCTGATTAGATTATTCTCCAGCAAAAGACACTTTCTCAGGACATAAACAAGGGATAATTCAATGATCTTTGAAGTATGATTACCTCCATCATAAGCCTGAATAAAGAATCGAAATTAGATAAAGTTTTAAACTTTTCCGGAGAATGATGCCAGAGGAATGTTCCCTAGCTTTACCGGGGTCAAGATCTGCGTGATGGTAGACGTTTCCGTGGAAGACATTTCGGCCATCGCCAAACGCAGTGACAAGATACCCGACAAGAAAAGTCAGCCATTATGAAAGCATGGATTCATAAAGAGTGCATCAGCATTCGTTTAATGACATATCAAAATTAACAACAAGGCATATGTCATGTGGAAAAAGCAAAAACAAGCATATTCTCACGAGCTAGTTAACTGATTAGCTAAGTGACTCACTAACCAGACATTACCAAGGCGATGATGAACGCAATCAATAATTAGACCGAATAAAGAGGAAATTGGTAAGCAAAGAGACTGATTAATCAATCGCATGCCAGCTAAAAAGGTTGAATTCAACATCCCAATGGGTTGAAAAGGTGCTATTCCAAGCTGAAATACTGGGCGGAAGAGCAGATTAATCTCCAGAAGAATAGGCTGAAATATTGTAGCTGTATTGGAAGTGCGCCCCTATATGGTCAAGCACTGAGAGTGGAGGATGGGAATTCTCATTCCAGCAAGTGATAACAGCATGTATCACACATCTCCCTTGCCTCATTCGTCTTCCTACCAATTTCATTTACCAAATAAAGCCACGGAAAGAGGGATATTTCCCTGTCATGCATAATTCATTCTAATTAATTCTAATGAGAGATTATGCGCCATGTGGCTGTATCAAGTTGCACCACGTTCTATCTCATTCTCTGAGCCTTAATCAGCCAAGTGACGCAGAATAAGTCATGGGAATTTCTTTCGCAAACAAATGCTGTTTGTCTTGGAAACATCTTTACTGGCGAAAGTAATTGCGGATAAAGATGCAAGAAACCAGCTAGTTATATTGAGATATAATGACTATTGACAGCTCAACTGATAGCATGAAATAATCACTCTAAATGGACTGGACAACACATCTTATGGCCATCGTACATAATCGTTACGTAATCGTACATAAAGTGCCTCTTAAGGGAAATACACACATCTTAGCATCATAAAAAAATACATTGAAAATAGCTAAGACGCTAAGTTCTCGGGCAAAAATCATTAATCAAGTTAAACAGGCTATACATATGGCAGCCTTTAAAGAATTGATTTGCAGCTTGCTTACGACAGTTAACACAACCGGTATGCGTCTGTCTTTCGTATGGTCACTATAAAAAGATTCCGAGGACTGTAAACACGCTAAAACTTGAAAATAAAATATTTACAGAGTCCTCTAAGTAGGTAAAAAAGGGAAATGCGGCTCATGGACCTTCTGACGCTCTAAGGGATATTCTCGAAGATAAAACTGTCAACGAAGGTAGCCATTTAATAAAGGAAAAAACCCCACACTTTTCACTCGCCGACGTAAATTTGTTTCATAAATATAAACACCAGTCATGACCGTCTTCTTCAAGCTTTCTGAGCAAGACGAGATGAGATGGCTTTCAATAAATTAAGATGCTATTTAAGGGACATCGGTTGCATGAAGCATTCCGGCCAAGAGACTTTCTCGCCGCAAAAAGATATCTTATTATAAATGGTTCGCCTTGATTTAGCCAAAAAAACACAAACGGAATGGACTCATTACTTAAAAGGCACTTTAAATTAGTGGATACATCTCAGTTGGTTTCTCGCTTCGTGAGGCCATCAATCGTTTCGTGAATGGGAATTGCGAAGCAAGGATCGCGGGCAAAAAGCCGTAAGACTCGGCTTGGAACGGACGGCTTTAGAATGAAGGAATCGCGTGAGATGGTAGGTAAGAAGCGACCGCAAGTACAATCAAGGAAAGAAAGATACCAGGAGAAGAAGAGACATAAGGGATAATTGAGTCCATTTCATTTGGATGCTAACATTCAGAGTTTTATACACGTCATCAACGTTACAATGTAAAAGGGTGCGATAATATGGTAACAATCATTATCACCTACGCACCGCCACAGAAGCAAGTCTAGAAAGCATAAAATAGATTTATGGTTTCACATTTTAGTTATACAACCCCTTTATTTCATATTTTATTAGGTTTTTGTGAATTATTACAAATCCAGACATCTTTTTTTGTATTTTTAATCTGCTATTCATTTGAAAACTCTGCCATTGAAACCTTATCAGAAAAACAAAAGCAGTTGTAAAATAAACAATAATATGTATTTCATTATGTCACTAGACGCAGTGAAACGAATCGCACAACGAATTCTTTCAATAGAGAAGTATCACAATTGATTTCAAGAAAATATTTTATAATGGCTAATTATTAAACAAATGACCCCTGTAAAATATATTCTCAGAGCTCCTCGAGAACTTCATATAATATGCATTCATCTCCGCTATATCAGCAAAAAATTGACCAATCCTTATTTCAAATAACAATTAATTAACCAGTTAAACACGTGCATTTACCAGGTATATTACTTTTGATTTACTATCATTTCGGAGATTTTTCATTTCATAAAATAGCAATAGGTGCTACTGGTGAATCAATATTATGTAACTCTCATACAAACCACATCCGTATCCTATTTTGTGGCTGTTGCACAAATGAGAGTCTGGGTTTCCTTACCTGTAAAAAAAGGAAAAGAAAAATTAGCTAACATAGAATATAAAACAAACTTGAATGTACTTGAAAAAATATGTAAAATAAACGTAAATCGATATTTTAGAACGTAATGAATAGGCCTTACTGTAAACTAAGGAGATATTTGGAATTTGGTCGGATGAGACAGCGGGATAATTTCCAAAAAAGCTCCAATTAAACCCACTCTAACCGGAAGAATAATGCCTACAAATAGCGCATTTGGACCAATTGTGACACATCCGGCTATATTTTGAGCCGAGCTCGTCCTACTTATTTTAAATGGGAAAAACGTGAAAAAATTTAATGCGAGCAGAGCCTTTTTTTTAATAGCTATGACAGTCTTAACGGATTAGAGTGATTGATCGAATCTGAAACCAATCCGATTTCCTTAAATTCTCTAAGAAAACTTTACACTTTTAATAGCAAATAACGATACGATAGTTTCGATCTATCGAACCATGGAACGAGATAGGAGAATCATTCGACAGAGATTATTTAATGGGGAGGGAAGTATGTGATGCTGGGTGTGGAAGGGGAGCTATAGATGTCGAGAAGTGAGGGTGGGGAAGGTAACATATTCAAATAAAAATAAAAATCCCCTATATGATCTAAGAAAACTACGCATTTTTAGCGGCACACAACCGTATTCTAGTTTCGATCAATCGAACTAGCTCGTAGAATAGGTCGAAAGGGGATATTTAATTGGGAGTGTACGACGCTGATTGCGGTAGGGGAAATATGGGAGATGAGAAGACAACATAATCGAATAAAAATTCAATCCAAATCCCTCATTTGATCTAAAGAAACTATAAGTACATTTCTAATAAAGCACGACGATACGATTGTCAATCGAACTATCGTACTGTCGAACTAGCTCGTAGAATTGGTCGAAAGAAGAAATCTAATGGGTAGGTAATGCCTCATTCACATTACGATTGCTCCAGCGATTGTCGAAACTATCGTGCATTCACACGACGATTGTTAAAGCCTGTGCAACCCTCTAGTGCTGACATCTAAAGTGAACGGGAAATTGACGGTTAGCAAAGCTGTTGAGGTATGCAGGGACAAGATATTACTGTGTTCAACGTGTATTTACCGAATAATTTTTCTTCCGCCCATATTCTTCCTTCCTAGGACAAATCCATGAAAAAAATAGAGCTTCACGAGCTTTTCGTCTTTCTCTTGTCGCTTCCGTTTCCGGTCTCCCAGCACCTAACCATCGTAAAGTGGCAACGTTCGGAACTACGTCAACTATTGTCAGGAGATGCATTCACATGGCTAGTTCGGCCAACTAATCGTTGGGACGATCGCTTGGACAATCGTAATGTGAATGAAGCATAAGTGTATGACGCTGAGTGCGGTAGGGGAACTGAGGACGTCGAAAAGTGGAAGCGAGGAAGACAACAAGTCACGATCGAGATCCGACGTCTGGTGAAAGGGGAGGGGAGAGAAAGGGATGCCCTGGCGGAGGAAGGAGGGGGTCGCAGGGGTGGGAAAGGACTGAAAGAAGAGAGGGATGCAATACGGGAAGGAGGAGATCAGTGTTTGTGGCCGGGAAGAGGTCGAGACATTGAGCGCGCAGGAATGCGATTCAGAATTGCAGAAATGGCATCTGGGGAGTGAGGAAGAAGAAGGCATTCGGTTCAACCACACTGAGTGGTCGTAGCTTCATTTTACTCCCTTTACTAGAACAAGAAGAAAATCAGCAAGGCTTTTTCAATGCTTCAACTCCTTAATTTATGCTTAATTTGCCAGTGGGTCGAACCCAGGGGCGTGTATAACGGAAGGATTTCCCCTCCTCCCCGAAATTAAGCAAACTTATGTTTTTGACCTGTCTATATTCCGCTATTGTTGTACTTATTTCCTATCTATCTACTTGTATGGTCGTCCTGCCTTATTTTTTTTAATTTCACATTTAATTTAATATAAGATATTATTAGATTTCCTTGTTTACAATCACCAAGCCTAACCTAGTATTGATTTTGCCCCCCTGCCAAAGCTACAATCTACACAAGCTTCGTTCAAACCTACCTCTTCATATATTTAAATAATCATATTGGTTGATTTGTACAGGTGAGTGTAGAACTGCCCCCAGAGTAAGTCACAGGCAAGTGATAACACAATACTAGGGTAGGAAGCCCAATTATTTTCTCTTGGCCTCCTCACACATATAGAGAATTTGTATTTGAGGCAAAAATGTGGACAATTTCCAGAAAGACTAAGGGAAAGCCAATTTTTGTTGACACCAGTCGATGAAAAAAAGACGAAACGAAAGAAAAAGAAAACTGGGATTTCTACAGAAAGATGAATCTGAGAACAGCTGAGAACAAGCATTGAAATAAGATAACAAATCATCGGATGCAACTTATTGAGAATGTTCCTCTATGTAAGCGAGGCTTGGACGTTGACAGCAGCAGAGAAGTCAAGAGTGTAAGCATTCGAAATGTGGTGCTACCGAAGAATGATGAAGATAAAATGGATCGACCGTGGAAGTAACGAGGAAGTGCTAAGAAGAGTGGGAGAAAAGAGAAGTATTCTAAAAACCTTAAAAAGATGACGGGAAAACTTAGTTGGTCACATTTTGAGATATGATGGCCTGATGAAAGGAATCGTAGAGGGACAGCTGGAAGGGAAGAAGGGCCCCGAAAGAGTTACATTAGGCAGAGTATAAAGGATTTACAAGGGAAGAAATATGTCACAATAAAAATAACAGCGGATAGGAGAGAGGAATGGAGAGCTGCGTCAAAATAATCTTCACTAATAATGATGATGACCAGTCGATGGGACAGAATTAGAGCACATTTTGATATATTTCTTAAAATAACATAAAATTCATTTATATCCCTAATTTCCTAAAGAATATTTTGGAGAAGGGGCAGGGAGTGCAGAATACCTATAAATACCGTATGAATATTGCAGCCTTTTTCCCCCGTGGGTAAGAAGGAAGAAAGCGAAAGGGGCGCATTAGAAGTCAGGGGTGGTGAGTTAGTGGATGGATGGATGGATTGATGAGTTAGTGACCGTGGAGGGCAGCGGGAGGAGTAATCACGTCCCGGTAATCGATCGCCGTGAACAAAGAAATCAGCGTCGCCGACCACGATTGCAATCCCCCTCTGCTGCTCATCCACAGAGCATGGAGCGAATACATCCGCAACATAGCCACCACGTTCACGGGGAAGAGGGGAGATATTACGCAGTTATAGAATTGCTTTCCCTTTCATCAATTTCAAAAATTTCTCAGAGTTCTACTTTTGCATTCATAAGCTGCATACCGTGTCCATTATAAGTTTAAAAAAAACCTTACCTTTCCGGCCCAAAACATGGTAGACTTAGATTGCTTGAGCATTTGAGAACAGATATCTTTCAGAGCGACAAGGAGAACAACATATTAGAACCGTACTATATTTTCAGGTCCGACAGAAACGGTGAATTAAGAGAGATATTTTGCCGAACAGATATTTTGGGAATTCCTTTTTCCCCGAACAATAAAGGACGTCAATAAATGCTATTCGGAGCTTCGTATGAGGTTTTCCTTTTTATTTTTTAGCAGCGGGTGTTCTTACACACCCCCTATCCCGCCCACCGCCTTGAGGCGGCTTGCGGGGCAACATGTAGGTATAGATAACCGATTAATAGTAAATTTAAGGATAGATAGTAACAATATAGCATGATAAGAATCAGTGGCGTAACTAGGAATATGCTTTGGGGGGGATGGGATGGCCTGGGGTGGCGACCCTCCCCATCCCCCAAGGTCTAGGAAAAAATTACATGGCTGGATATATAAATTTCACATAATTATGGCACTAAAAATTGAACTTTAAGCAGATGCAGTTATTCTATGTCAAAACTAGACAATGGTTTTAATTTTTTTTCTCAGACGCTTTGAGTCCTTTTCTATCCCCTCATAGTTACGCCACTGATAATAATATTGAACAGGGAAAGTTGAAGGAAAACCAAAACATAAGTAGGTATGTGGGACATTGAGTAGGGCACAAAGTAAAAAAAAATCATCAGGGAACTAAAGCAGCTAACTTGGGATAGGGAGAAATGGAGGAGCTGTTGCAAACCAATCTTGGGATTGGAGTACTGTAAATTAAGTCCAATAATTCGAAACCAAGATTACATGTGAAATAGAGGGCCTTTGTGCCGACCAGCTTCAGGGTCAAAGTGAAATAAGCCATTTATATCCCTATAATGATTTACATCTACTTATGAATTTTATAAGCCTCTTCAAATAAGAAGGCGTGCTTAAAGATGAGTGTGCAACGCAATCATTATCTCTATTGCCGAAAACTGTTTCAACCCCGCACCTAACTTCTTTCATTCCCAAAATTGATCATTCAGCTATTAAGATTCTCTAAGAAGAGAAATCTCGAATGAGTCAAGGCCAGGAAACGCGTCTCCATTTGAATAAATAAGTGAAAAATGCGTCAGGAGCTTAATATGAGCATAAACCACGACTGTCAGTGAAACAAATGATGCGATAGAACTTAAAACAAAAGACCACATGTGGATATACATATATATGTATAATTAGTCTCATTAAAATAGTGATAAAATATAATAAAATTAATCACGTTAAAATATTTATTAGTAGAAATCGTCTGACTATATTCGTTAAATATTAAACAATGTATATTTAAACACTAACTATAATTCTCAGCGATCTCATCATTAGCATAAAGGCTAAAAAGCATTAATTGCGGAACAGCACCATCTTATGAATATACAACGATTTCCGTAATCCGATTATGTTTCGCAGCGCCCGCAACTCTAGTTCTGATACCATCGAACGAAATTCATGTCTCGTATCCTTGCCAAAATTCAGATACTTGGCATCGGAAAGTTTGATGATCCGCGTAGCGCGCCACCAGAATGCATAATATCCCGCATGAGAAATCTTTTTCTTCTTCCACTTTTGACAGCAGAAGAAAAAGAAAAACATCGAGACATTGGATCTCGATTCCTCCCGTGGATTGCACAGCTGGGACGAAATGGGAACCGACGTAAGAAATGGAAAGTGACGAACCCCATTGTCGGCCTCATTCGTACACTTTTACACGTTTCGGACACGAATGGAGAAGATAAAACTTACGAATACGGCAAGACAGCAGTATACGGAACGAGATGGGATTGATGACGAGTTTTCCTGCGCCTTCATTGGAATTCAATACCGTATCCGCAATCGAAACCCATATGAGGAACCGACGAATATTCCTACGTTATGGAAACCTGTAATCCCGAAATGACCACATCTCGCCTAGCTGCCAAAATGCATAATAAGCGTGAGATGTCTTTATTTCATGGAATTACCTAAGAAATACGAAATACTAATATAAATACACGACCTCCTAATGCATACATAAATTCATTCATTTCTGGAAGAATAATAGGGTAGTTTCCTTCATCAAAGAAAACGAAAGGCATTGATTGCGACTCGTTACCCACAATTAGTATATTCATAATATACAAATTATTTAGTTTCAGAAATACCGGTTTAGACGAATGGCAATGGTCAATTTTATCCTCATTTGAAAAAGGCCAGATTGGCGCCCATGTGATTCCATTCCACGTGACGTCACAGGGACCTAGTTTCTATACAAGTAGATAGGAGTTGTACATCGTCTGAGATTACCAATGCATGCATGAGGCACAGAGCTCAGGGAAACATGTCTTAATAATCACCTATTAAAACTGGCTAAGGCCGGAAACTTTTCTTCGTTTGATAAGGTATTAATAATTCTTACTTAATCCAAGCGCTCCCAGCTAGCAGGATACTCTGCTACCTACCAGCATCCTGCGTCGTATCAGCGCTCAAAGCCTCGCCCCAAGGTCACCTCACTTGCGGCAGCGGGAACCAGAACAACGTCACGCGGAGTTTTCCCGGCATTCATACTTAGCTGTCGCGTTTTCGCGCGCTTGAAATTTTTCACTTTTCATTTAATCGCGAAAAATAGATATCGCCAATTAAAAATCTAAAAGCGTGAAATACGTACTCCGGGAGTAATAATCTTTTGATTTATGCAATAAAAAATAATAGGAAACCACCCTATTCTAAAGAATCATGAAATGATCGTTCAAAGTCACAAAGGTCGACACAATCGAAGGGTTAGATCAGCCAAGTCCTTCGCAGTTAATTTCATAAAGTAAACTTTGCGATAAATTACTTCTTGATTGGCGCTATAAGTAGTAAAAACATTCGATACTTTTCTTTTCTGCCCCATGATATGCCACCAGATTTGACAGAAATCACATCGTTCGTAGTTATAATGGACTAAAATATCTAGGAACATGTCCAATTAGGAGTAAACTTTTCAAGAAAATTGCAAATGAACTTAATTAGAACCACAAACCCTTTATCCTCATGGGTATCGTCAGAAGATTGAGTTTCCAATGCTTCTTGTTTATTAATGCAATTTCAAGCGATTCAAAGATTTTTGGCATTTAAAATCATAATCAATATTTCATGAATTAGCGATATGGTTTAATTGAGTTTTCCCCCGGTGGGTGAAAATACCGATGCTATAATCCAAAAATTATGCTTTAAATGACATAATTTTAAGGACCTGTTTCGTATCATGAAGCATTCATCAGGTGTACCGGTTATGAACAGACGCGTGCGATAATTTTTAATATTTTTTGACAAAGTTCGGAGAAAATTGCTTCAGTTCAAACTTCCTCATAGTGAAGCCATATTTTTTCCGGAAAGTTATTGTGGAACAGCATATAGAATGATAAGCGAAGATATTATACTGCCAACTAAATTTTTTTAACAGCCTAGAAAACTTGCAAAGCAATCGAAACACGTGTTGTGAGATGTTAAATAAAATTAGTGGGCAGTACGATATCTTTGTTTATCATTACTCATTGTAGGTGGTCATTAAATGCTAAAATTTTTGCTTATGTTAAATATTAATGGAAGTGACTGATTACCTACCAACAACACTATCGCGTATTATGGTAGAAAAAATCAGTTTCAATGCCTAAATGAGATCCTCCTCTGCACGTGACTCTCAAATTGCAGCTGAGAAAGGAAAATTACTGGTAACAAAAAAAAATACTAAAATATCTCGACTGCCATTATGGAGACCACGGTCATTGATGAGCAAGACGCCTTTTTCCCTTCGCCCCATCCTCACGAGGTGGCTCCACCTTCCTTTACGACAGGGACTGAGTCACCTGATTTACTCCATCGCACCCAGACGTAAGGAGCCACTTCCTCCGTGACGCGCATGGCTAATTCACCCTCGTGCGAATCACCGAAGCGAAAATGGAGACAGGTCAAACGCCTATGTATACTGGGTGATTCATGATAGATGCTCAATAAAGTGGCGCAGCGAGGGGGGGGGGGTTTGGGGAATAAACCCCCCCCCAAAGCTCAGAGAAATTTTTAAGTTTAATCCATTTTACTTAATTGGATTAATATTACTAATAGAATAGTGCAAGTAATAATAAAATATCCCTCAGAAATCCGTAAAGCTCACCATTTTGAACCATTTATCTTAAAATTCCTGAATTTACTAATCTCGCACCTACCGCTTATCCTGGTGGGTATTCCATTCCCCCACACACCCCGGTATTAGTTGCACCTAAACCCCCCCCCCCCCCAGCCTTAATTCTTAGCTGCGCCCCTGTCTCAATACGTTAGCAGCTGGAGTAGTGCTATTAGTAGTGTTGCGAACCGATTAACTTTGAAAGAGAAAAATGATATTTTTGCCTTCAGCTTGCTAAGCCAAAGCATTCCACAAATGCTTTTTAATGTCGACAACAAAGATAACATAATCTAAATGTACGATATTAATTATTTCATTAAACCAAGCCAAATGCCATCTACTAGTAAGCCAGTGTTAAGAACGGACCTTCGTACCATATGTGCATACTAAGACAAAATATTTTATCAAAGTATAAAATTTTATCTAAAAAAATTTACTATATTCGATGCTCTCTGTTTTCAATTTTATATAACCAGTAGAAGTGATTTTTTCAACTGTGCCAGTAAACCGAGCAATCCTGAATTTTGGTGGCATGCCAAAGAGAAATACTCTTCCTAAATATGGATGCTTAGGTACCATCAGGCCAAAATACCCACGCAAATATCAGTCCACGACCTGCGCGTCACCTGTAGATAGCGGTATTCTTGGAATACAAATTTCGCAACAACTGATAACTAAAGTCTACGAATGATAACGAAGAAGCAAAGAAAAGATGTCTTGCTCTTTTAATATCCTGATTAGTACTTGCTGAGATCATCACTTCTACGGGCTTGAGGTATTCGCATATTTGAGTCTCAATGCAGCACTATTCTTCCCTCAGCACACTTACTTACCAATTCCACCACCAGTTCTGACCCTCTGAGTTCTTTTCATATGCAAAAACTCATTCTCAAATTTGAGAATGACTTGATAAAGTAAAAACTGGTAGTTATTCAAGCATAATTTGGGACACAACAAAGTATACATCTAACAATAGTTTCATCTTTGTTCTTGGAGGTTGGTCTGTACGTATTTGTTAAAATTAAAAATAGATTGCGATTTTCTTCAACCAAAATTACAGTCGTTAAGACCATAATCAGTTAATTATTCAAATAAATAATTCAACCGAAACGCTGGCTAAAAGAAGAGGTAATTTATGTTGATATACATAAATAATATACCTATGTTGATTTACGACAAAATACCGACAAATGTTTAAGAAGTAAGAAGATGCTGTTTTAAATACCAGCGGTCAAGAGAAAACATATCGCCTGTTAATCACACCACCTGTTTTTAACTATTACATCTCTTCGTGAAAATGAAAATTTAATTCATTTTAGTACGGAGCCTCATCACAGCGACGCATTACTACAAGCGTTCGCCTCCGCACGAACACGCCGCGCGATCATTCGTCGGTTTGAGGTGGTACGGAGTACCTACGCAGAGTTCAAGCGGACGAGCTGAAGCGGCAGGGTGAGTTTTGAAGTCGGAAGAAACAACAAAAAAAAAGACGAACGAGACGTGTGCTCCGCGAGTCTATTTCCGTCCATGTGCGACTCTTCTTCCCTTAAGGAGTTGAGTACGTGCGTAGGTACGTGCTGTTTCGTGTAGGGACGACGAGTCGGGCTAGCTGCAGGAATGCATAGGCGAGAGGTAAGGTGCAAGCAGGTATATATCGAGAGAGTCTATCACGAAGCAAGGAGTGTGTAGTGACAGCGGAGATGCCCAAGAGATAGACATAGCGCGGGAGATAGCACGGCACAGCACAAGGGATCGGTCGATCGCGAAGGAGATGGCCGGAGATAAGGAGTGGCCATGCGCCATTGCCTCTCCAACCTGTTCGGGCCCCCAGGGCAGGGATTTCAGGCAGCATTACACTACTACGGGCTGAATGGTCGATTCTGGACTTCTTCTCTTGGCTTCCGATGGGTAAAATTAATCGATGGACAAAGTCGATTTGGGACATGGAAAAATCGAATATTGAATCGATGTACGCCGGTAATTATTGAGGCTAGCTTATACGTCGAAGTAGATTGCAATAGCAGGGGCTCAATAACGAGATCTCGCGACTATTTTCTACACAGAAGTGTTCCGAGAGTGCCGTAGTACGCTTCCCAATGGAATAAGAAGAAAACAAAAGAAGTGGCAGTTGTGAAAGAGAAAGAATCTCATTTCCTCTTCTTTTTGAAAAAAAAAAACAAATCAATTTTTGGCTTACCCTTAATCCCTTAAAAGTAGCATTATTAAAGTATTCCTCCTTCCTAAGTGCCCATGTTTCAACACCGTAGAGCTTTCGGAAAGGAAATTATTTTTATGGCTGAGCTCTTGCGTTTAGAATGAAAAGATACTTACATTGCTATGCAAAATCCATATACCCTGGCAGCATGGGAAATAAACCTGTTAGACTTGGCTGAAACGCGGCATCTGACCTATAGTATTATAGTAAGCCCGAAGTATTGAAACATAAAATTGGCATGCATGGAGACGAAGACCCGATGTAAAATCCTACAATAAGTAAATCAAGCTATCCGCCAGGATAGTCAGGAATCTTTTATCACTTCAAATCCTATCAAGTTAGAAATCTTTGCCCGAGGAACTTCTCCTGGAATTATGTGAATCCTCAAGGGACTTCATTGTACCTTTTAATACTCCATAAAAAATATAAATGTAACACTAAGACTTTAGTTGAGGGCAATTTCCATACTCTTTACATAACGTTCTCCGACATAGTACTCTATTGATGCCTCAGCGCTCTTACAATTACTACACGAGCGGCACGGAAGTTTCACTATGACACTCTTACGGCCGGCAAAAGATCCTTGTCTTCCCACAGTAACTGCCCTTTCCCGCTCGGATGACGGTTGAGTTCTCAACCGCGGCTTATGAGCTTATGCTCACTCATGTTAGATCACCGCCGGTCGAGAGACCAATATGGCCGCCATCCGCAAGGGTTGTGCTTATTGTTGCTCCCCTTTAAATTACCCCCCCGAGTCAAACGGAGTCGCTCTCCATTCTTCCGTAACACTCCCGACCGCCCAACCTATCCCAACAATTCCGCAGAGCGTGCGTCATTTGTCTTTTTTTCCCGCCAAACCCTCATCCTTTTTTTTCCCAACTGACTGAGCGCGCCACGGGGAGGTGTGGTTTATATCGCTCTCGCCGTGCTTCGAGCAAGTGCGCCGAGGAATTTATAGCACATTGTGATTTTTGCGATTAAAAGTTGTTGGGATCGCCACCACCGCAGAGGAAAAAAAAGGACGTGAAAAAAAACTTGAAGGGAGGAAATCGCATGGTTACATGTACTGGGGCGACAGCGGACTCTTGTGAATCGAAAGTGAGCGCAGTAATTATAGCGAAGCCAAGTGGGACGGGCGGAGGGAATGGAACGCCGTGGGTCTCCTATTCGCGGAAAATGAGGGATGGAGGATGAGAGGACGCTGGAGTACGAGGCTCGATGCACAGAGGGAGTGTCAAAGGAAAGGCATGAAAGGAGGAGAGAGGGTTGGTCGTGGAGAGTATATGGAATCCGTAGCATCAAAGAGAACGCATATGAAGAGGGTATTCAAAGGGGAGGAAGGGTAAGAGCAACCAAGGTCGAACACTCTCCCGGCAAATAAATTTCTTTTGAAAACGCTTAAAAATCCTTCATAATTTCGATAATCCGAATTTCAATACCAACAAAGTTCGACTATTAGGTACTTACTCAATAAGTCAAAAATTTGATCTTCAAAAGGTTAAAATGGACAAAAGAAACTTCAAGTAAAGAAATTTTGTGCATGAATAAGCATCCATTGAAAAAGTTCCTCTGGATAGAGAACATAACACAGGCCGATTTTTGGTACCGTGTCCTTACGATAAATGCACTCACACAAGTACCATTCAGACTTCTCGTAGAGTAGTAGTCCACCAAATAAAAGTCATGAAAAACAGAAAATGATTTTTTTCTTTAACCGCTGCCAAAAATTTAAGACTACAAGAATAGGAGGCACATAAATTTCACAAAATACCAAAAAAAATGTATCCATGCTTAGCATAAAAATATTTAAACTCGATTTCATACTGAATTATGACAGAATGCGTTCAAGAAAAAAATATTGACCAGGGTTTTTCAGGATTAAGTAACTGTGAGGTAGGGTGGCAAACTCTTAAATCTATCATTTTTTTAATTGCTTTTTCCTTAAACTTTGAAAATTTCCGCAAACACAGTGAAATGAATTTTTACCTGGCATGGAGCTGTATTTTGGCAACTGGAAGAAGATACCTACGTTACTGATAATAGAGAAAAATGGCCTTCAGGGCAAAATTTCGAATAATACCTACAGGGTTATATAATGACAAAAATAACCATTTGATTCAAAGGCGCTGTCGTTGCCATAATGAAAAATCTAAGTGAGAGTGCAAATTATCATTCCTCGATGCAGTTTTCCGAGCACATAGCTAAAAAACGGTCACGTGTCACGCTTAGATGCATGAAGCAAATAAACACCCAACCGGTATAAATGAGCTCTCGGTGCCCTCCAAGAAGGCCAGTATAAGAAAATAAAATACTTGGAAAAAGATAAGGCTCACGTAGAGGAGCTTCATACGGAGAAAGAGACTCGACTATCACGGCGAATGGCAGAGCAAGAGATACTCCAGCAACGGAAGCTTGAGGAGGAGAGGTGGGGGCATTGTAAGAAAGCTGAGAGGGGCGTAGTTAGATAACAAGATGTCTTCGCCTGAGGAGCTCTATGTCTAACGGAAAAAACTCCTGAGCAATTGCTAAGACTCGTAACGGAGTTTATTTTGGTGAAACAAGGATGTGATTAGTACCAGGAGAGAGTACTCATGCAGAAAAATCTCGTGCACTAACACAAATACTATACAGTCTTCTCGTACAGTAGTAGACCACTAAATAAAAGTCTTGAAAAACATAAAAGGATTTTTATCGATAATCGCTCCCAAACTTTAGAAACTCCGAGTACATAAAAAGTTTGGGCTCCACAACACGACTCATACCCATTTACAAAACCAAAATTTTAACAAGAGACAACATGCTATCAAAATCATAAAAATTAAAAAAACGTCACCACAGGGATAAAATAAAAAACTATGGAAAATGCATTGCGATCAATATATCATCCCATTAGAAAACTGTGAAAGCAAGTTCATTGATTTTAATTAGTCAATATTCAAAGGAATGTGATGGTACTCAGGGAATATGCTGACCAAACCTGCAGAATAAGCTGTATGAACTACCAGAGAATAAAATTCAACTCAGTCTTCAATAAAACATGCTCTAAGGAAGGAAGATCCCTTGCGATGATAAACATCATAAAATTGGCACCAATATCAGCTTCATTTGGCCATCAACGAGTTGCGTTCATCTTCCATTTACCCCAACCAAACATTGAGGCAGCTGCAATAAGGGCGACGTATCCGTCGGAAACATGTCAAAGGATTTACGAAAAAGAAAACACCATTGGATAACATGCTCAGATCCTCTGCTAAACGCACCGAACCCAACGGGATAGGAAATTACAGCACAAATCCGCTAATGGAAAAAAAATGCGGCGGATCATCGCTCTCTAATACCGAGGGACACGAGGCGTTTCGAAACGATAAGGGCGCCGCGGCGTGAGAGACCGTGGAATGATTGACGGTGGACGAGCGCGAAAAGCTTGTGCGAACCCGCGACGACCAGTGTTAAGTACGTACGGCACAAAAAAGGGAGAAGGAGAGATTGGATATAGAGTGTGGGGCAAAACTTAAGAAGGGCATTAAAACGAATAAACACGGGGAGAGAAGGAGGGAGGAGAGCTTAAAAAGGGTTGTCAAGGGGAGGAAGGAGGAATGTGGGAGATGGGGGGGGGGATAAAAAAAATCTTCTTGAACGAGAGGAAGACGACGATGGGGAAGGAACGTGTGGAGGAGAAGCGAAGAATGGAGAGCAGGAGGAACATGTTGTGCGCTCATAGAACGTCTTCTGAGACGCATGCGGGAGTGATTCGTCCGCCTCGCTATGTGCATAGGGATGAGCAAAGACTACATTACACAGTGATTTACTGAAGAAGCCTAGAAACGCATCCAGTGAGGCAGAGATTACAAGGGCTTCGGTGCACCTCGATTAACGAAAGATGTTGACTAAAAAAAATCGGGGAAGCAAGTTCATTGAATTTGATACGCAGATATACAAAAGACAGAGGTGGTGCTCAGGGAGTATGCTGAACAAATCCGGGGGATAAGCGAGACAGGGGCGCAGTAGGAATTAAGGCTAGGGGAGCTTAGGCACAATTTACGCTGGAGAGTGAGTGCGGGGGCCCTCCGCCAAAATTTTTTAAGGTAAATGGTTCAAAATGGTGAGTTTAACGGATTTTTGGGAGATATTTTATAAATACTGACACTATTCTATACATATATGAATTATTAATCCAATTTGGTAAAATGCATTAAGCTTAAAAATATGTCTGAGCTCCGGCGGGGGGGAGGGGTTTATCCCCTAAACCCTATGAACTACTGGAGACTAAAAGTGAAGACAGTATTGAATAAAAAAAAATCCTGTAAGAAAGAACTTCGAAAAGGAATCGCTTGCGAAGAGAAAGATATTAAAATTGGCACCAATATCAGCTTCTTATGGCCATCAACGAGTCGCGTTAGAGGTATCTTGAGCATTCCCAAAAATCATGGATTGGTGATGCGGGCTTGCAAAATGGTGAAGTTGAAAGACTAAGTACAATTTCCACTGTCGGAGTATTTAAAAAAAAAGGTCGAACTCAAGATGACCTCTAAAACGTCGAAAATTTGGTCCTAGCATTTATCTTCAGCCAATTTTAACAAAATACTCAATGGTGTGCGGCACAAGGAAAGAACCAGGTAGCATTATTATTTTATTACACTTTTATTGTATTTCTCGTTGATATAGCAGAAATATCTGATATAATTTTCTTTTCAAACAGCAAATAGAACATATCAAAAGTTGCGGAAACAATTAAAATTTGCTATCGCCCGTCATTTGAGGACATATTTATATTTGCTTTCAGTTGGATTCTTGGTTTTTCCTTTGAGTCTCAGGTAGCAAAGTAATTGTTTTGATTCCTAGCCATGCAACGGCCATTAACCCTTTCCCCAGCGAGTAATTTCTTTGTTTGGATTCCCAATTTATGCAAGAAACTATGAATGTGAAGTGGGAGCTTGCACCAGCCGGATAAACATCTACGCCCGCATTTACGAGTTATTATATCAAAACATTTACAAGTGCATAGGGTATTGAACGATTTAAAGTTCATTGATCAATCCCCTCTGCCAAACACCTAGACGGCTCGCAGGGTACAACCTCTATGGCACAACGTAGATGTAGCGGAGACCACGCCCGGAATTTTCAAGTGTAAGACGTCTTGAAGCATAACATTGTCGTCGACGGACGAGGTGGTTTGATCCGCTGGGCTTGGTGGACAAAAGGAGGTAGGAGACAGGACGGTCAAAGGGGGGTAAGGAGATATCCTTGCGGTACACGCTCATACGAGTTAAAGGGCGAAAAAGGGATCATATAGGAGGAAAGGGAAGAGCGAAGAATGTGAGAAAAGAAATAGAGAGGAAAAGGAAAATGGACGTAAAAGGCAAGTGGAACGAATCCCTCGTGTATGTCCAGGGTCGCTTGAAGGACAAGGAGGGGTTGTAGGTGATGCGAGTGAGTCAGCGATATGTGGGCGCGAACGGGAAGGGTGAAGAGGGGTATGATGGGATAGGAGAGGACAGAGAGAGAGGAATAGGAGGAGAGATTGCGGACGAAAGGAAGAACAAAGAATGAGGCAAGGGTGAAGTAGAACTGTGGAAAACAGAAAGGTACGTAGTTCAATGGCGTAGCCAGGGGGGCACAAGGGACACGTCCCCTTCCCCTGCGAACCAATCAATTTTAGCAGAAAATTATTAACCTATTTAAAACATTATTCTACTCCACCTGTATGTTTTAGCAAAACAGCTTCCCTACGACCCATCAATGGTGTAATATTAATTGCCAATATGGCATTAAATATGATTTCTAGAGATAAAATGTCCACATTACCCCCCCCCCCAAATTTCCCCTGGCCGTACCCCCAACACATCTTGGCGTTCCCCCTGACGTAGATGCTGTTGGAAACCGAAGGTAGTTGGCCTATAAATATATATGGGAGGTAAAATTCTAATACCTAAGTTAGTTGATTTTTTCGGACCATTTCTAATAACTAGGCATCACAAGCAATGGAGATAAATGTTTCAGAAGGAAATGAAAGCAAAATTTTATGTAGGCAAATGAAATCAAACTAACTTGACTCAAAACACGAATTCACCACACATGCAAATAAATAGGCATTTTATATTCCGCTGACTTTGGTGACACGATTTCAAAATTTTTGAAAACTCTTATTTTAATAACTCGATAACTTATATGATTTTTTTTTAGAACGTCATGGATATTTTGGAATGTTTTAATAGGGCTCCTGGCATATTTTTTTCAAGTTCCTTATCTTATTTTGCAATAAATATCTGTATCACCCCTGCATAGAGAAGAGGTGTATGCTGCCAAGTCTGCAAACAATACAATCGTGAGTATACTATATAATACTCACTATTACGATAAGTACTTGAATTTCGGCCATAGTTTTGACCTTTTTAATTTGGGGAACCCATTTTTTATTGTAAGTGATCAACTAGCGTCGTAGAAACCAACGACCATTTTAACCATCGCCACACACACATACAAGTGAACGACATAAATATATACTACTTATATCACAATTTAATAGGGTTGTCTAGACGCTTTTAACGCGAGAAGATTGTAAGAAGGTAGCTCAAATACCTTAAAAATGAGTATTTTATATCTTGTACTTTGTAATTGCATGGACAATGACCGCAGCGGAGAAAACAAGGAAAGAGGCCTTTGAAATGTGGTGCTACAGAAGAATGATGAAAATCAAATGGATCGCCCGAGTTAGTAACGAGGGAGTCCTAAGAAGGGTAGGAGAGAAGAGAAGCCTCATGAAAACCTTAATAAGAAGACGGAACAACCTTATAGGCCACATCTTGAGACATGATGGCCTGATGAAGACAATCGTCGAAGGACAAGTGGAAGGCAAGAATGGAAAAGGAAGACCCCGAAAAAAATATATGGAACAAGTAAAGAGAGATGTGAAAGAGAAGAAATACGTAGGTGTGAAAAGATTAGCTGATAGGAGAACTGAGTGGAGAGCTGCGTCAAACCAATCCTAGGATTGTTGACCAGTGATGATGACTTTGTAATTGACAACTTCAATCCAAATGGAGAGATAATTTTTATGGCTTTTTGGACGCAAATGCTATTTTGATTATTAACAGCAACCCCGGCCGACGTTAGAACATTAAAGCTATGAGCTACCATTAAGGAAGTAAGACCTAAATAACCACCAACCCCGTCGAGATATTCGAAAATACTTAAATCCATCAGCATTAATAAGTCATTGATCTAGACGGCTGATCCACCAAAATGTGCTTCGGATTAGAATGGTCAATCAACCACGCACTTAATTCTCCCAGAAAAGGAAAAGTTGAGACATTCCTCACCCCCTATGGGCACTCATAGTTATCCCTCGATCCCTGGAGGAAAGAAAACCAACCATCACGACAACGCGGAAGGGTGAAAGCTGTGGCAGCAAGAGGGAATGAAACGACAAACTATGATGGACCGAGCGAAGGTGCACGATTTTCGCATCACGATATCATTGAGCGTCATAAAGATTTCCCGCGTCTCCTTTGTATTATTCATTTTGCCGAGATTTCGTTGAAAAATATTCCAAATCATTCTTTCTTCCGGAATCTCCCAAAGAATTATTGCCAAATCGTGACGCGTTCAATTTCATGCATGGACTTCAATTAGGTTGCAATAGATTTACTAATTGTAAGGTAGATGAAAGTGTACTATACTCTTAAAAAAATGGATGCGAAAGATTTTACGCAGAAACGAGTAAACTCTCTCGCTACCATTTTTTTTCACTTTTTTTCAATCAAAACCTTTTGTTTTTTTTTAATCATTTCCCATAATTTGAAATCACAAGCAATGAAGATCGAACAAATGAAAAGAGAAATTTTATGTGAGTGAAATCAAACTAACATGACGCAAAACACGACTTCAAGGTACAGGCAACCAGAGACGCATTGACAATTTCGCTAAACAATTTGCAGCACAGAAAACGAGGGATTTCATTTCCAACCAACGATTTTCCCTGAGTGTGAGGAATTCGTTTTGTGAGACTTTCAAAAACGATAGTTTAAAAAAAATTGAATATTTAATTTTAATTCCTATCAGTCATATGCCTGTTTTCAATCACGGCAATAGTTTTATGAGAAAATAAATAAAATTAGACACTGCGTGTAGCATAGCATAAAAATTCAAAAGCATCCAAAGTAATGATCAGGGAAGGATAAAAACTTTGGTTACACGATTTCAAAATTTGAAAACTCTTGTAGCAATAAATCAGAGGATTTTTAATAAAGACGTTGACATAGTGGCAAGTTACAATAGCGTTCCTGGAATATTTTTTACAGTCATTTACTTTTCCTACTTTCTCATGACCACTTATAAATTACCTCACTTGTATCGGCTTTCCTAGCCTTCCATATCCGTATCGCCCCTGCTTAAAATGGATTCCTCCAAACAATTACCTCCATAACACTCGGTTTAAGTATTCAAGACTAGTGCCCCGTAAGTTAATCCGTTGGATCTTTACGCCAAAAATAACATGTTCAAGATATTGTATCAGCGTGTAAGGAGAGAACACCACTCACGTTCACGAAAGGAAAAGGAGTCGTAGGTTAAATAAGAAATCTTCGTGGTGATGCATCGTCTTTTCATTCCACCGCAGAATCGAGGTAGGATTTCTCACGTAATGCTCTCTGGTGTCTCTTGCTACGTTGTTCTGTCAAGGACCTAAAACCCTCTGGGTAGCCTTATTTGTTCCCTGAAAAAAATTGGAGGGGTTTCGCCAGCGCAAACTTGGCACAGGATTTATGACGATTCTCCACGCGCTTTCTCCGCTTACGAAAACAGATTGCCTGGATGTTGGATGGGAAGTGAGTAGGAAGTGCAGGAAGGGCAAGGCGTGACCTATCCGCTTGACTACGAAGGATATTCCACGGCCTAGAGGCAAGAGGAGAACATCGGAAGAGGAGTCCAAGAGAGTCAGTTAAATCTTCGAGACAGGTGAGAAGACGGAGGCATCAAGAAGCGATCAGCCGCCGGGCGGGGCACAGATTTCCGGCTTCACTTCTGAGTGCGCGCTCGTGTTTTTCCCCCACGGCTAACTCCTGAGTTTCCATCAACGAAAAAATAGATACAAAAATGTACCACAACTAAAATTGAGCAGCCCACCTTTCCAAGCATAAAATTAATCATTCCAACTTCCTTTCCCCCACTACAAAGTACTGCCATTAAAAAAAATATTTTCTCTAGTGTACCGCAGGGTTCATATCTGGGACTATGCCTTTTCTATTTTAATCATCTTACATGTTGAATACCTTGTGTTAGCTGATCAAGTCAAAATATCCTAAAAGCCTTAAGTATAGAAATAAATTTCATTTAATTCTGACTGAAACGATATTTTTCAATGGAGTACGCGGAAATGTCCGCATTATAGTGCTGTAAAATTTTCATGTATTTTGCATATAAGGGCTAAACGAGTACATGCTTATGCGGGTAGATTAAAGGTAGCAATATTCAAAAGAATGAGGTCGGTAAAGACATTATTTTAAACCGGCGCTATTCAAATTAAGACGGAGAGCAAATGTCTTCTCTCAAGAAATATCGACGACCATAAATTTTTAAATAATAAAATAAATTTTGGTTTTCTGTATATAAGTGCCGATGTTGAGTTGCGCATGTCCCCCGTTACATACAAATTAGCCTCGCTACTCAAAAACATGCATACATTTTAATCTAAGGAACAATTTCCAGCGATAACCACTCTTGGAAAAAACAACGAGCACTTTAAGTTCCAAATATTCCAGTAAAATTCATTGGATAAATTACCGATAAACTGTGCAAAAAATCCATCTAGAGAAAAAAGCATTGGCCTTGACCAGGATTAGAACCCGTACCCTCCGATTTCCAGTCGAGTGCTTTAGCCACAGGAAGGAATGACGCCTCGGTAGAGTAACTAGTTAAAGCACTCGACTGGAAATCGGGGGATCCGGGTTCGTATCCTGGTCAAGGCGAATGTTTTTTTCTATGTGGATTTTTCACACAATTTGTACATTGCGGGTGACTCCCGCAAAATTTATCACTGTGGCTAGTCCCGGTATACTGTAAACACCAATAAAATGTCAGCATGTATTACTGAGGTTTCTGTCTGCAAAAAAGTCAAGTCTTCATAATAATTGTAAAATCCAAAAATGCTCCTCTTCTTATGATTGATAATGAAACCAATATGAAAGGATGAAATAACGAGTAAACGAATCGATGATAAAAAACGGTAGAATAACGAAAAAACGATTAAATATAATGTCTTGTAATAAATGGTTTTTAACGCATGTGATTTTGGGAAAACACGTTGGGATGGTTGAAATACCCCCTTGGGCTACGGAAGGTGTAAAATATCTTGCGCAAGGGAGGCTTAAAATTTTGCCGAGATGATACGGTAAGAGCAGATAACAATGTAACTGCCTGGTAACTACGGCCAATCCAGAAAAGCGGAATAAGCACAGCCTCGATCTCGACGTCAGCTCTCTCGTGAAACCACCGGACATTGCACTAGCACGGGGGGGAGGCAGTTTTTCAAAGCACTTATGATTTCTCCACATGATTGAAGTCAGAAACCACTCCTCATATCTCCTGAGGCGAGAAAGCCATAGGATAGCCTGAGGAGTATGAAATACTTTTCTCTGAGAAATATCTCCTGCGACAAGCCTTCGATTCCATCAACTTGCATATTGAAAGAGAGTTTCCTTGCAAGGGATGCTTAATTTTTTTTCACGAAGTCGATGCATTTATTATTCCCCGCAGACTAACGGGAAGCCCAAATAAAATAACGCACTTCATCCGGAAGAGGTGTTTCTCAAGCACGATGATTCTATTTGAAGATTTGGGTCCAGATATTTCTCAAACAAATTTCATATAATTTTTCAAAGCTGATCTCAAGATTTATTCATGAATTATAGGTATGCCCCTACTATTGCAATATGATTTCGCAATTATGGAATTCAGCACATCCTTCCGTCCAGGCTTGAGTCCAAGTATCATTATAAGGTCCATTTTTTTTAAACATAGCATGCAGTCTTCCATAACGTCTTATTTTCCCGACGCGTTTGGTGTTGTAGCAGTTTTAGAAAATACTTGAAAATTGAAAATTTAAGTAACCAACTTATACTAATTGTAAGTGAATCTTGAAGCCGATAGGTAAATCATAATCAGGAATGGTTATGCTTCTCCTGAAGGAAGAAATCATCCACTTCCCCTAAAATGGAGACAAGAAACAAATTAAATTCCTATGTCAGAGCATCATGATACAAATAAAAATAGTTCGGTGGCCAGTCTGCCTGATTTTTGCAGGTCGTAAAATGCTTCAAACGTTTCAGTGCTATAGGTTAATCGTGTAGGAGAACATTGTGCATTCCAATATGGGTAATAAACAGAAGCCCATTCGTTATATTTGTGAACATAAAAGAGACTGAACGAGAGAATTTAAGATTTCTACACATAATTTCCCTTTATTTACTACAAAATATTTTAATATATTTAGTAATTAACGCAATTTCATATAGAGAATCTTCACAGAGAAAATTTTAAGCAAAACTTGGACGCTTTGTACGAAATATTCATTTACTTTGCAGTTTTTCTTGCGTTTGATCCGGATTCTCAATTTTTGATGATGGCCATAGCCTAAAAAAAGCACTACCAACCTTCGACGAAATTGAATTTATTGCGGTACATAAATACCGCTAACGGCCTCGCGGTCATCGTGCCCCGAGGGTTTTTTTTTAGCAGCATCTTCGCTGGACCCTCACCCGGCGCCTGGCTTCTGCCTTTTTCCGAAATCAAATATGTACGAAATATCTCCCTCGGAGATCGAGCGTTTTTGATGGACAGGAGGGGGAGAGGGGGGAAATGAGGCAGGGACGGCCGATCGCAGTGCGATCCTTGAGGCCCCGTCACGGAAAAACGAAAGTTCCGTTGATCCGGAACACACAAACGCACGCCGGGAAGAATAACGGTCTTCATAACTCTGCAGAGATGAGCAGATGAAGTGGAAGAGAGCATTGGAAATAGAAGATGGACGACGGTTTCAGATCCACAATATACAAAACAGCAACAATAAATTCGGTCAGTGGCCACGACAACATACAACACCTAACATTAACAAAGTTACGTTAATTGAGTTTTGTCTTTCTCTAAACCTTAACGTTAATTAGTATCTTAAAGTTTAGGTCTTGAAGAATGCTATTTTTTGCCAACGTTTCGGCACATTTAATAGCCTTCATCAGGTTTTTAATATGTGCTAAGGGTCCTCCTGGATTATTCTTAAAAAAATTTCATTTCCAATGATCGAACAGACATTTTTCTGTTTGATGTTTTTATGCAAAAAAAATAATCCAAGAGAACCTTTAGCGGACATTAAAGCCCTAATGAAGGTATAAAAATACACCGAAAAGTTGGCAAAAATTTGCATTAAATTCTTCAAGACCTATATTCGAAGACACTGATAAACGTGATAAAAATTAAAGTTATGTAATGCACAGTCGAAAGTCAAAAATACATGCAATACAACTCGATCCTGCAGTCTAAGAATAAAACTTTCACTACATTTTGCCCAGCCAAATATATCCCCATTAAAACTCAGCATTATTAGGAGCCAAAATGTGTCATTACCTTCCCCAAAATTTACCAGTAGATTGTAAATCTCGGGCAATAAATTGACAAAAATATGGTCACTTGAGTATTTTATAGGTCGCCTGCAATTTCAATTCATTAATAATGTACGTAATATTCCTGAAACAAAGTTCATTTTCTGAGCTGGAAATAATTTTTTATATATAAATGAGGTATCATGTCCAGATTTGCTATAGATTTTTGAAGGTAACTCCACTAATAAGGCTTTCAAAGCACTTATACTTCCTCTATGTACCAAATTGTTCAGGTGTTATAAATTAACGTATGTAAATTATGTAGCTTACCGTATGGCGCGTATCACTTTACCTGAAATGAACCACTCGCTGAAATCAGTCCAGTGGAGATGCAAACTCATTTTTCAATGAAGGCAAAAAAACTGAAAAAAAAACTGCGTCCAACTGAATGAAAAAATGCGTCAGAGCCTGGCTATTAATTTTCGTATGCAAAAGAATGCATAAAAGTGTACATAAGCATTTTTTCCTTTGGCCGCATTACTAAAATCAATCCCTTAATTCCTTAGCAACATTTCCTGCTCTTCCAAAATTCGCTCACATTCAATTTCCACATTTCACCTCTCCCATTTAAATGTCTCCAGTCAAAAAGCCTTTCCAGTACGGCTTAGATAAGGACTAATCTACATATGGTCCTGCGCGATAGATACTGTGATTAAGGTTGTACACAGTTTTCATTTGACAGTTTCACGAACGCACTTTGTACTTTTACTAATCGGCTCAATTCTTTTCACGACATCAGAATATCTGTAGATCGTATAGATAGCAATAATCATCACCCTGACATCTCAATTACCTTACACACAATATACACGAGGCGCCGATTCCGCCTCGGCCAAATCCATCATTCCAGCCAAGTCAGGCTAATCTCCAATCACCACTGAGTCAATCCAACACTTCCCGATTCTCCCCTACACGGGGGCAGTGTCCGGCAGCCGCTCAGAGAAACGAGCATACCCATTTAGACCTACAATTTTCATCCGCTAGCAGCAGGTCTCTCGACTTTACATCATATCGATGGCTAAGTTATAACAACACGTATCCCAAAAATAGCAACTTTTCAGGAGACCAAAAAACCGATAAATTTTTTTTTACCTGTACACTGAAATTAAACACCAAAAGTTCATAAAACTGAAAAAGAAGCATTCATTTGCAAAAACAAAAAGTTGTTTTTTGCTTGTATTTTATTTTTTAATTTTATTACACTTTGTTCAAGATACCTTCCTCGAACCGGCCGAATTTGAGATACGTGTTGTTAGAACTTAGCCATCGATATCTAGAAATGCACTGACTCTCAAACAATGATAGCAAAGCCCGCGAACTGTTGCTGGCGCTCGTGTGTTTAAGTGATAGATGCCAAATAATAATGAATGTGATTGGAACACAAAACGTGCGTGTATGGAAGTGATGGAATAACATTGTTACACAACATTTATGATTTAGAATTACCTCCATAAACTGAAGGGAATGAGAACTAAGAAGAAACTAATAAAAAAGTTTCTTGGACACTATACGAAGGATGAGAGCGGCAAAAATATGAATTCAACAATGTGTTGTTGGATAATTTTATAGAGAAAATATGGAAGTTAATACAACACTTAAAGCATAAAAACCGTAAAATTTTAGTCACCCTTAAGTATTCGTAAACAATTTTATATACCCCTCTTGAAGATTGTTTCTAAATATTGATATACTAACCATCGTTCCCAAAAGTCTGTGTACTCCACTCATACGTTAATTGAATCGGGGGAATTTCTGGTAAAAACTCTGCAGGAGTGCCTAACAATACACAAGACCCTCGCCGGAAAAGGTTGGCGTCGTCGAGAGCCAATAAGAAACGCTTGCCATAGGGGCTACAATACTTCAAGTCAAGCAGCACCGGTTGAAATATTCTCAGGGGGAGCATTTATTGCCGTCCCTGGAGCGTTATTTTGCCGTGTGTAGCGAATGAGCTTTTTTTGAACAATAGTAGTTCGGTTAAAAAATAAATGCTTATTTTCTCTTATTAGTAATTTTTTACTTTTGTAAGTACACTGTTCCTATTCAAATTGCCAATACGGTCGGTACTTACAACCTTTTCCCAAAATTTGTCATTAGCCAGTGGGATGCAAGTGCAGTTTATTTCGCAGTCGAAGCGGTAACGATCCAGAAGCGCGCGAGTGTGGCTGGCTAGTTGGACTCTGGCATCGATATTGAAGGATCGTTGGGACTACAATACTTTGAGTCAAACAACACCGGTTGAAACATTCTCAGGGGGAGCATTTATTGCCGTATTAGCTTTTTTTTAAAAACAATAGTAGTTCGAAAAAGGCTATTCGGGCTTCCAGCCGGGTGGTCTCCCTCCATTCTGCCGACGTTTTGGAACACAAGTCGGGTTTTATCCTCAGGGCTAATGGTGAGTGGATGAAGTTTGCCAGCTTATATACTCTTCAATTGGTTGTGAGGTCTAACGTGATTGGCCGGGAGGCAGCCAATCTTATTTTCTTAAGTGCCGGTTCCCATACATTACTTAGTGAATACCCGGTATCACGGTTGAAGGTGTTAGCCTTAGCCTTTTTTGAATATATTCGCCGGGAAACCATAAGATTTTACTTAATAGTAGTTCGGTTAAAAAATAAATGCTTAGTTTCTCTTATTAGTATTTTTTTCTTTTGTAAATACACTGTTTCTATTCAAATTGCAAAAGTAGTAGGTACAATCTTTTCCCAAAATTTGTCATTAGCCAGTGGAGTGCAAGTGCAGTTTATTTCGCAGTCGAGGCGGTAACGAGCCAGAAGCGCGCGAGTGTGGCTGGCTAGTTGGAGTCCGGCATCGATGTTGAAGGATCGTTGGGCGGACAGCGCGGAGTTTTTGAAACGGCCCGTTGAGACGGTGGCGGAATGGCTAAACGGAGGCGTGCATTGAGATGTGAGCAGGCGCCCATTCTGGCGATTACTATCCGCCGATTAATCAGACGCTATCTGCCCTCTGCGATCTCACTCTCTCTCCCACTCCCGTGTTATGAGGAGATGCTTGATAGAGCCACCGTCACAACGCCAAATGGGCAGGCGGCGATGATGATGTCTCTCTCTGCTATGCGGGCTAATTTGCCACAACGAAGCGCAGCTACCCAGAGTAAATAAGTTGTACTACGCATTCGGAACCCGAAATTACTAACTCAAATCATGTCGTGGACACTAGGCAAGAGGGGGAGGGGAAAAGAAGCCAATGCATTTCATAAAACTAAAGGGGATTGGCCTTAATGTGAATTAAGTAGGGAAATCTGTTTGAAAAAGGGGATTAACCGGAATAATTTATGCGATATTCCATTTAAACCTGTACATTAATCAGCTGAATACCTTAACAAATGATACCCGTTGATGAAATCCTCCTTGAAAGTAATGAAATGTTAAAACTCATCCACGGATGCCAGCAATTATGTTTTGATTTTTTTCCGCTGTAAGAAAGAAGTGATACAGTGTACATCTATTCCAACTGGCGAAAACTTGTCACGGTTCTAGCCGGTTTAAGGATTCCATTTCTTTTGACGTTGCGGAAAGCCAAAAGCTCTCAATTTCTATGGGCAACAGGGCAAACATATCAAGTTTTGATGGTAAAGTTGTTTCGGGTTTCCCACCGGGTGAGGTTCTCCATCTCCGCCGACGTTTCGATGGCCGTGTCGCCCATCGTCATCAGGGCTTGTCTTCGAGTTGAGTGATGCGACATATACAGTTTGGGCTCCTGGTCAGGTGACTCGTGATTGGTCCGTCTTTTCCAGCCCCTTTCATTATACGCCGCGAAAACCTCTGATCCTTATTTCAAGTTTTAAATGAATACCCTTACCTTCTATAGTACAGAGCGCGAGTAGTACTCCGAAAGTTCGAAAGTGCAATGAAACTGGAGCCCATAAACCAAATCCATACTCGAGACGCTTTAATTAGAGCTAATAGTAAACCTAATATTACTAAACGCGTAAATTAGCATTTGAAAAATCCCACCTCATCCAGATATCTTTGGCTTCCAAGATTCGGATGCATAATCGTCATAGCATTTGAAGGAGTTTCGTCAAGCTAGATGATTTCATCGAAGCTTTTTGCCACCCTTGAAGAACCGTAATGGTTATCCGACACCGAAACAAAATCGGCACCTAAAAATATAGACTCCTGGATGACTTAGATGCCTGCGAATTGGCTTTAGATAGTGTTTTAATAATCGATTTCGGTAAATCCTTATGGAAATCGATGAGTCTCACGAGGTGTGCCTATAATTAATTTTTGTTTTCATTGTGACATAGCTTGGGAGTTTAAAAAGAGAGGGGATAGTGATAAAATATCGACGTAAAGAATCAAACAGCACGGCTTTGGGTCCAAAGGTACTAAAGAAAGGAACGCCATAAATTGGCAGTTCAACAGTCTGAATGATAAGTGCATTGTTTGGTGTGAAGAAAAGGTTTCCGGTATTCATAACACTATCCAAACCAGCTTTTGATATTATTCCTAAGAAAAGTTATATTTCAGTTTCACTGCCAATTCAAACAAATGCCAGCATTCGCACTTACTGCCCTCAAACACTGAATTTAAGGGTTTTGATGAATATCTCACAACGATTTCACAGTGATTGATTTCCATTGTTTTTTTTGTCGTTACACTCGAGCGATACATGTGTGGATAAAATCACCAAAATTTTAGAAATGTTTCCTCGGTGTGCTTCCTACATCCACAAATCGTTTTCCAAAATGATAGGGCAAAAATTACTGCTGAGTCAACAGAAAAAGAATTCAGCAGGACACGGTACGATGAGCAGCCCGTGGAAAGAAAAATGGAGATGAACGATAGGGCAAAGCTTCGGGAAAGAATGATATAGATGGAAAAAGTCAGTGAAGTCGAGCAATGACCAATTTTGGCTAAAAGAATGTCCTTTCCCCGGGGTTAGATGAAAGTTGCGATACCCCGCACTGTAATTCGCGCGCTTGGACTTGAATTTACCTTCGGAAGAGGAAAAGCGATCAATCGACCCTCTCGCCGTGATTGCATCGGAGACCACCACTTAAAGAGAGTCTCCGCACCGCCACGAATGGCCCTCACATCACATAAAATGGTCAATCCAGAGGCTACTGGCCGACACGAAGGTAGGAGGGTTCTGAACTCACACAATGCTGAAAAAAAATTATCAAAACACATCACCAATCGGAACTAATTTTTTGTAATAACATCATATGCAGTGTGGAGGCAAAAATTCTGCTATAAGCTAACGACGCGTTGCCGATCACTACGAAAGGCACACTGAGACGCTGGGCACGATTGCATGGTCTACCAGAAGACGCGGAGACAGATGGCAGGTTAAGAAACGTTAGAGGCTAGGAAACATTAGGATTGAACTCAAGGCATCCGCGTCCTAGGCTTGCGCGGGATGCATGGAATTAAAGGCATCTGAATTTTATTTGTTAAGCAGGGTTTACAGGTCAAAGTAGATTGCTAAGCTCGATTCGTACGTGTGGACAGCGACTGCTAAGCTCAGCGAAGATAATATGATGTTTTTGAGGTCTTTGAAGCGACGTATTGGCGAAGTTGAATCAATTCAACTTTGAACACAGTATGGATAAATCGCAAGTGTAATGTGTTGATTTACTACGCTCGGAATATAATTGCAGACTGGCAGTGCCAACATGCCTTTTCCATAGCCATGTCGATGTCTCCCGTTTTGTGGACATGCTGTTTTTGGTCCGTTTTTGCACGTTTTTTTTTGCCCGTAACTTTACACAATGCCAAGCTAAAGCGCTGGGATCAAGTCCAATATGTGCGTGCAGAGATTCTGCGTGGAACGTACCAAACCCAATCCCTGTAGCACTTGGCGCGACTAAGATAACCCCCTCGGCGTATTGTATAAAATACATCGACGCTTGAATTATTTACCAATTGCCTAATTTTAAGTGAAAAGTTGTTATTACAAAATGTTTAGTGCTTCCTGACAGATGGCAGCATCATACAGAAGCACATTAATCACTAATGACGTTCGCTCACATCCAATTAACCAGAAAACATCAAATTCAGACAAAAAATAACGGCATATGTCCGGGGACCGAGGAAGATAGACCCTAAAGTTTGACTGCACATTATGCAGACATACTGACACGCTATAAAAACTTAATACATATATATTTATCCACCTACTGCAGCAGAAGAGAAGGGGTAATACCATAGAGGGTATAGGTACTGCTGGATTCACGAAATTAGAGCGCCACTTGACAGTAGAAGGGGGAAGAAGCAGCCTGAGAGAGATTCACACACAGGAGTAAAGAAAATGACGCATTTCCAAACGGGAAAGCCAATGGGTTAAATTTTTTCGCGCGATAAAACGGCAAATTGCGAAGGAAGGGGATCATGAGAGAGAGAGATGCAGATCGCATCCTTTTAACCGGCGATCTGCCCCACGAAAAAAATGTAAGGCCTGTGATCACGCACTTTCCAAGTTTTTCGCGATCCGATTGAAGATCGAGATGCGATACGAGACAATCGGAAGGCTCTTTCCGCCGTTCTCTTAAACGGCTTCGATTGGCGGGAGATGATTGGTGGGGTCCTGCATTAGGGGGAGGAGTCCTCTTTCTCTCTCTCTCTCCCTTTGAAAGGGGATGGTACACACACACACACAAGTGCCCCTTCAAGCGGCAAAAGGGAACAATTTTGAAATCAGGAAAGGCGCATGATGGGTCATGAAGTGGGTTTCCAGATCACCCCCGGAGAGATAATCTACGAAATAGAAATCATTTGCGAGTGGTTCAAGGCATTCCTCAGTGAACATAGGCTGAAATATGTATCATTCGGCTGACCATTCTAATTCGGCCGGATTAGGGGTTTCTCTCTTTCTCTCTTTAAAAGGGCCAGCCAGGGGAGATATAGCCTGCCCTTCGGCAGCCACAAGGAATCACTTCTTCTAATTCACTGGGTATATTCAGATTTTTTACTTAATGGTACGATAGCACAACGGCTTGCATTCGCTCTAGTGGCGGAGGATTGCTTCCCTAATGGAGAACTATTTCAAGCTGCGGAAGAATATCACGAGCATGCACTAAGGAGAAAACTGCAGCATCTGTCTGGTCGCGGCATACTGCTGTTTGAACCCGGAAGATTAGGTCTTTTGCTGCATTCGACCAGGAATTAAAGTCTAATTCTTGGTGCTACCATTTTATTTCAGTTGCGAGATTACGTTCTTTTCCTGCCAAACCAAATAAAAGCTCATTCAAATCTAACACTACCATTCTGCAGACACAATAAATTACTTCTTGTAATTTACTAATCAAATTCAGATGTTTTTCCTCAGGTGATAGTGTTGGAGGCGATAGCATAACGGTTTTCATTCGTTCTATTTGCAGTTGGTTGCTTCCCTAATGCAGGACTATTTGACGCTGCGGAAGAACATCACAAGACCATCATGCGCTAAAGAGAGGACTGCGGCATCTGTCTGGACGAGGAATACAGTCACTTGAGCCCACGCCCGAAAGAGAAGCAAGATCTTTCGCTATATTCGACCACGAATTTAAGGTTCCTACTTGGGGCGAGCATTTCAATTCGGTTGCCCCAGATAACGTTATTTTCCTGCCGAGCCAAATAAAAGCTCATCAAAATCTAACACTACCCTTCCACAGTCGCATAGAATCACTTCTTGTAATTTCCTGAGAAAATTCAGATATTTTTCCTCAGATGATAAAGTAAGAGGCAATAGTACAACGGTTTGAATTCACTCTAGTGATGCAGGACCTATCCCTAATGCAGGACTATTTTACGCTGCTGGAGAGCATCACGGGCATGCGCTAAGGAGAGGACTGCAGCATCTATCTGGACGCTGCTAACTGCTGCATGAATGCGGGTACAAAAGACAAAGTCATTTGCTATAAAGAGTACGATTAAAGGGTCATACTTATGATTAGTTCATTTTCTACCGATGCCTAATGAAAGCTCATAAAAATATAACTCTGCCCTTCCGTGGTCGCAAGTAATCACCAATTGTTACTTAAATCGCAAATTCAAAGAAACCTTTCCCTTCAGATGGGGTTATGGGATACATGGGCATACCCAGCGAGGGGCAGGAGGGGGCAGCTGTCTCCCCCCAATAAGCAAAAATCGCAGATGTATTTAAAGAAAATAATATTTTTTCAATGAAATAATTTTAAAAACTAATAAAGAGCAGTTGCAGTTTCCTTAAAATGTTGGTTTCATTCACCTTTTCCATGCTTAAATCTTACCTATAACTTGAAAAATCATGGCTTGCTCCCCCTCCTAGTTTTGATCCTGGATACGTCCTTGGTATGATAAATATCAAAAACATAGCTCCACATTATCAAAAAGATATGATCACGAGAGGACGAGTAAGACAAATGGAATGCAAAGCAAGGATGTTTTAAATTTCACTCTTTTATTGGGAAAGAAACAGTTGCTAAATCGTTATCCTGAATGAAAATGCAAGGAGTGAACAGAGAAAAGAGTCAAGGTTACATGGGAGATATGGAACCAACTAAAGATACGGAGATCCATTCATGCATTACTATTTAATTAAAGTCAAATATTTATCCATGCGCTAAAAAACGTGAAGAACTTAGGAACATGAAAGAATCCATTCAGAATGCCCAGAATTTCAAATGCATGTTTTTCGAAGAAGAGAAATCGGGTCGAGGAATGTATTTAACCTCTGTTAGTGCTTCGATTAAACTAATCGAATGTATGCACCAAAACATATTCAGTGCAAATATAAAATCAGTGATTGCTTTTTTTCGCATTTCGCATCAATGGAGATAAAATAAGTGAAAAGTAATGTAATTAATGCTGCAAAAATAATGAAAAAGGACAACATACCAGTTTTCAACCAACACACTTGAGGAAAGTGACTCGGAAAGACATGACGTCAGTCACAAAATCACTCATATTCAGAGATGACGTTTCTTAGAGGTCTTAAATTTCGCCGTTCGACAGATACTCCGTGAATAACTCACGAAGGCTTTTTTTGGGAAGTTATTAATGCACATTTGCAATTCGATGAGCCACTAAAAAGTCTTTGGAATGGAATTCAAATCTGTCATAAACGAAACTGGTCTAAAAGGGTCACAAAAATTCTCCATCTTAATTCTGACCATTAATTAATGGTCTTTGATCACTCCTTGCATTTCCTGAATCCGTCATCGATGGAAATATCCATTCGCGAAAAACCGGCGCGATTAAAATAAAAGTTGCAGATGAACTCGAAAATATTAGTCTCAGGCCAGCCGATTCCTGATTCCGCTATTAGGAGAGCAGACCTTAATATTCGCGAGTGCCGACGGACTTTCTCGCTGGAAGCCGAGTGGATTGACTTTCACTGTGGTTTCATTGATCGGCAGAGAGCTCGTAAAATAGATGGCTTCATCTGATTGCCAGTGATAAATTTGCGCGGACGTTTCGATGATTAAAACCCAACAGTAAGAACCGTTTGCGCCCACCTTCAATTAAAAAGCCATTTAGTTCACCCTTCGAACGACTGAAAGAGACATCGGCTAATGGGAAGGCCCCGAAAAAAAGTCATTCGGGTTCTTAAAAACTCCGATCGTAAACACTTTCATAAACCCACTTCGCTAAATAGGTTTACCAAATTTGCATTTTTATAAATTTACTGTGTGGCACACTAAAATTCTCATTAGAGATCCAATTTTCCATAAATAAAGTTGTCGCTAATGAATAAGGCGAATACAAATAGTAAGCGCGTACCGGTGGTAATAAATTCAATTACACCGGGACAGAATCGAGAAATATGAGCTGGGAGTTACTCCTATCAAAGCAAATAGGTTTTAGCCAATATATAAGGCATAAATCAGAGGATAATTACAAATTACTTTGGCTTAGATGAACTGTTGTCAAGTCAGGCTGAAGAATTATGACCACACAGACTCTTCCTGCAAATTGAAATTAGTTACAAATTATGCAGTTAAGATGATCACCATAGATGAAAATGAAGGAAAACAATAGGAATTTATCATCCATGGTAGCAATAATTCAAAACAAATTATTCTAGCACATGATATATGCCAATGATTAACGCGAAAGTGAATTCTGCATAACGGAGTCATCCATGGTCTCATATCAGAAAAATGTCTCAAAAACTGCACGTCAATCACCCAGACCACCTATCTATTCTTACAAACAATTAGTCGGCTTAAACTAATAACATATATGAGTGACCCCCTTGGTTATAAAACAATCTACATTTTTCTTACTTCAAAACTTTTACTGCTTAACTACGAAACTTTTCTTTCCACGACCAACCTTTTACTTCAAGTTGCAAATATGTTACAAAACAAGAGAAAATTAAAGGTCATGCAAATAAATTTTTCACGATTGAAAATAAGGGAAAATAAATGAATTTTTGCATTCAAATAATTGAAAGATAACTTATAAGCGTATTTCGCTTGTTCAAAACATCCTTTTCCAGCTTCGAATTTATAGGAATCATGAAAATATTTTTAACTGCATGTGAATTCAATTTATTTCAAGTCCACCATAACAAAAATCAGGGAAGTCAATGGAGCTACCACGCTCTGCAACTTATTTACCCAAGAAATATTGATAGAAATTAAAGTATGCAAACACCACAGACTTGGACCGTACTCCTTTTAGCCACTGGAATCTAAAGAAAGGGCTCGTTCGCCATTTTCTTGTTAATATCGATTGCTATGGAGTTTGACAAATGAAGTGACTCGTAGATGAAAGCTTCTCGGGTTTCCAACCGGGTCAGGGTCTGCATGGTGTAGGCCCTACACCATGCAGACCCTGACCCGGTTGGAAACCCGAGAAGCTTTCATCCACGCTATTCACCGGGAAAAGCTCAGATTCTTCAAGTGACTCGTACTTCTCCAGCTACTAGATTCGAAATATCGACGGGCTTACACCTTTCGCTGAAAAGTTCATGACGTCATTGACTCTTGCCGAGCGGATCACTACTTCTAAGATATTTCTCGATCTCGTAAATCTCTATCAAGTAGTTTGTTGCCATAAACAATCTAATGAGCAACTCTTTCCGTCAAAGATCGGGTCTCTCCCAACGACTTTTGGCCCAGAACTTTAATGGCGTAAAAATCTTGAAAAATGGGTTGGAGCCTTTTACATTTTTTCGTTTTCAAGTTATGAGAATATGGGTGCATGAGGAAGACACGTTTTACTTTTAACTTATGTTTTCCATCCACCTACAGCATTATCGTGATGAATCGCTATTTCCGGTTTGAGTGACCGATAGCCCTTAAATAAATGCCCTTACAGCCTTGTAATTTCAAATGCAACAGAACGGTTAAGCTGAGAGAAATGAAAGCCAATAAATGCTAATTGGTTCACTTACTGACCAATCTTGAATCATTTATTTAGATCTCTCAATGAAGAAAAACGAACTCCTTCAACGACATTAAATAGCGTCTCATACTACGGTTGCAATTCGGATATTACAGAGGATAATAAAATGGCAATATTGATTGCAATGACTTAACTGAACTAAACCACCACATATCTTCTAGTATTAAAATAAATGCTACTGCACATGCCGTTACACAGTCGGAAAATTCAAGAACGGAACTTCAACAGCTCCTATAACTTTGATATGCCGGAACAAGTATCTACGCTTCAGTAAAATTTACGTATACCCAAAATGAAATGTCCGAGAACGGAAAGTATATTTCCTAAGATCTAGGCGACAGCCCAAATATATATATTCCTAGTAAGGCTTCGCCCAACGGAATAGGATTTCTACTGACGAGGAAACCGCGCTTCTGCGGCGACAGCTAGTCCCCTCGATTCATTACGAATGCAGCATGCGTCTCAAGTTGGTGCAGCCTCAGCCACCAGTCAGGAGACGGGATGAAGACTTGAAGGATGGTACTTAAGACCAGCCCAATGGTGTAGGGTCATATTTTATCCCTAATTTTAAGCACTTAAACCACTGCAATTTTGATGGAACTTGGCATAGGAATACATTGGAAAAGTTTGTATGCTTTGTTGAGAACAAACTAAATTTTAGGCACTTTATACCTCGATGAAATTTGACATGGTAACTCTTCGCGAAAGTTTGTATTATGCTCGTTAGAGCAAACTATATTTAATTTGCTCTCAACAGCACATACAAACTTTTACGAAGTGTCCTATGTCATATTTCATCGCAATCGCACCGGTTTGAGAGCATAATTTTATAAAATTTAGTTTGCTCTCAACAAATCATACGGACCGCATAATTTTGGTCAAACCTCAAAAACAAATTTTTTCGTCGCACAGTTTGAATGCTGAAAAAATTGTATTTGTTCCTTCACTATTTTTCCTTGCCCAAAAATCTTGGACACGACATTTTCAGCAAGAAATTCAGATATTTTTTTCATCTTGAATCTTCCAGCAGAGAAACTTGCTTGATTAATTTTAAACGTAATTAATTACTTATTGTTTATTCTCACGCCACATGCCCGTATATGTATCTCGCATGGTACCACAAGACTTGAACTTTCTCGCGCTATTCTTGAGGGTTGGGCGTTGTAGCTCCTTCGACTGGGTACGTAGCTTCCCCGAGGGCCTCGGTTTATTGCCTGCATTTCCGACTTCCGCAACCACCCTTGTTCCAAAGCAACAACTGAATTGCAGCATTGATTAATGGCTATCTATGTAAGGCTATTTACACTATCGAGTGCACTGCACACTACTACACACATCCTCGGGGGTAAACATAATAGATAATTCATCGGTACCAATATAATGGGAAGAACTCATAAGCAGCAACTACTATTTATTATCGTTCGAGAGTTTGAAGTATAGTATTGGAAATGTATCATGAGAGCTTTATGAGCGAAAAGGGAAACGTTTATTACGTTCAGTGAACAGTCGACGGTTGTGTTACTCCACGTACACCATACGTGAGGAAAATATAAGTTATGATCGCCTGGTTAAAATACGCGAGCATATCGCTCCGTTAATACAATGTGTCTAACGTCAAACTACTTACCATTTCACTTAAGCCATTTTTACGTCATTAATAAAGAGTAAAGAATAAAGATATTTATTCCACTGCCCCAAAATATTACTACATGTACATACATAACCAGTGAAATAGACACCCCTTAAGACATGTCTTGAATAGGCTTAATCAGCCTTTAAAAATTTTCTCCTCTCTAAAGAGATTCATTTCATTTTAAAGAAAAAAAATATGGAAATCGAATTATTTGTAGCAAAAGTAAATCTTGTGCGGAGCCAAAATTTGGCAGCCATTGGGGTTAGACTAAACCTTCAATATTCAAAACAGAAAAATATTCAGGAAGCGAATTAATATGCCATTGAAGTGACATCACCGTAGAACATAAAATGAATATGATTGATGATGAGGTTCGGGTTTATCTCCGTTTTATTATGCTTGCATTTTTACTTCCCCCTATTTTTCCCCTACTTCATTAATTATCCAAAACATTGACGATTATGGACAAGGTATTTTCGACAAAGAGTTTGATGAAACCACAGATGAGGTAGAGTATGCATACGAAATGTGCATGTGTCAATTTCCCTTCCTTAATCTAACAATAGAACCAGAAATCATCAGAATCAGCAATATCAATCATCCATCAATGGCTCTCCCACCTGGGATCGTCGCATTAAATGGTGAAGACGAACTCTTTGAAATCTCGGTGTAATTTTAGGAAAAAAAAACCTTTTTGACCTACACTATTTCCGTCATTCGTTAATTTTATAGTTCCTCACTCATGAAAATCCTCGCGCTGAGATATTACCGACAATTTGTAGAGCCTGCACTGAAGGGAAGACTAAGTGGCAAGCGATTGCATGAAACGAAAAGTCAACGGTGAAATTCCCATTCTACCATTATATATTTTTTGAAGCTGGTGCTCCAGCGAAAAAACTTATACAGGCGACACGCGAGCCCCAACTTAAGAGCTCACGCAACCGTTCGTGTCGTCAAGAGGAAAAGTTATTCGCTTCAGACAAAACGGCGATAAATTTGCCAATTTTCCCGCTGCTAAAGTAGTGGACCACCTATGACGCTGTCAGAATGGAGAAAGATAGCCGTGACACTAATTCATATCAATCTGTAATTAACTCTGAGTTCAAGGGCTGACCGCCAAAACCAGTGAGTTTTATTTCATCTAAACATTCAAAAACCTGTGTAGGGTCGAAGAGTACAAGGTGTTAGTTTAAGCATTTAGTCAGATGAAAAACATTTACAGAAGGGTGCATAAAATACGAATATTTTCACATTTGCGTCACCGAAGTTATAATAAGGGATTACTAACTCGATATTTTAAAACTCAAAGCATCATTTCATGCAAACATCACGATCAAGCGCAAGCCAAGGGGTTACTTTAAAAAAAATGATGAACATAATTTTTAAAAACTGTTACATGATACGTAACTCTTCATCTTATCTGTAATAACGCAAAAACATTATCAAGCATTATGAAAAAGCTGATAAAAATGTTACTTCTGGGGTAACAGACGTTCTCATATATATGTTTGTAATAAAATGAAAAGAATAATTAACATTACCCAATTGTTAAAAATGCCGAATTAAGGCAAAAAATTTATCTCCTGTTATTGCTGTTTCGAAGTTCCTGCCACAACCTAACAATTAAACTCACTATTTTCGAAATTCATTTCAGTCTGAAATTAATAACTTGTAATTGTGCACACACTCAACTGATTTGCTTGCAAATCAACAGCAGGGAATGACTCTATTGAGAGCGCGTTAATTTAAAAAAAATTGGCTAGTAACAAAATGCAAATAATGAAAAAAATCATACCTCTGTAATTCGTCAAAAGCTCACTACACCGTTCATCATTCTTAAAATAAGTCATTCCTGATTCTCTCTTAAAATTAAACTCCACGATAGTGAAGAATCCTCTTGCTAACATTGGTCTTCATGAATGAGTGCAAACAGTTATAAGGCGAAATATTAAGTTAAGTTTTCAAACGTACATAAATATTCGGTACCGTTTTCATTCTACAAATTTTAATTAATCTCACGTAAAGCACTATATTTTAACGACGAAACCCCACTGATAATCCTCTATGTTGCCCTGTAAGTCTGAATTAAACGCTCAGGAAACATATGATCTCCAGGATAGTTATAAATTCTTGGACATTCTCACCCGCAGGAAGTACTCGAACATCTACGCATTTTTTTATCCTCCATCTCATACCTCTGGAAACGTCGCTATTGCCCCAAGAAGCCATTTATCTATCTTTCCCGAGTTTTTTGTTTATCATTCTCCTTGGAGACGCCGCAGCACCGCGCGCTGATGGCATCCAAACCGAAGAGTGGAAGCGGGAAAAGGACGAGAGGCTGTATAGGAAGACTGAAGCGCATTTTGCGGTGAGACTTCCAAGCCGGGCTGTAATGAAATGCTCTCTCTTCTGCGTTCGGGGGGAACGCGATGCGGTGTTGAGGTAAAAAGACACAGAAGACCGGAGTGGAGGATGATGATGGTTTAAAAAAAAAAGACCAAAAAATGTGTTTCGAGTCGTAAAATAAAGGAAAAATTCTGGGAGGTCATCGCGACGGGAGCGTGGAGCCGTGTCTTGAGCGCGGTTTTGCGGTCTGAAAGTGAGTCTCGCGAAACACCACGACCAGACTGCTCTTCTTCCCCTGCGTGCGCTGAGCAGAGAACGGATGAAAAGAGCCCTGAGCAGCAATCGAGGGAGTGAAACTGAAGCCAAAATTAGCCATCCCTCCAACACCTTCCTCTGTATTGCCTACGCTGAGACCCTTGCATTATCTCATATGAAGATGTGCCGTATACTTCACTCTCAGCCACAGCATGAGCTTAAGCATCCCCCAAATTTTTATTAGGTCTCCAAAAAAATATTGCGTGCGACCAACTTAACAAAGCGTTATATTATGCTTTGTCTATACAAACATATTTATACATTTTTGAGAAAATCTCTCAATTGGTACATGTGGTAGTGGAATTTGTTATCATTCGGTATTTGACGGGGTCTGTTGGCATGCAATTGACTTTATTAAATTTTCATAAAAATTGATAAAATTAGATAGATTTAAATTAGGGATACAATTCTGGCTTCGTTCCAGCATAGTGTCGTTCGGCACCAACATCAACACGGAACTCTGACGGCACACGGTAAATATATATTCACGGTCGCTAATTTTGTAAGACTCATTCATTCATAATGCTTCAATTCTAATATCGGTAATCTGCAACCTTCCACTTCCCTAGCCAGTTCCTCCAGTATCGTTTTTCCCCCGAACTATAAAGAACGACTTTAATAAACGCTAGTCCCAATCTCGTTAGAGCACTTCATTTTTTTCTAACTGTAAACGGCTGGTGTCCTAACACCCCCTGCCACACGCCTTTTAGGCGGCTTGCGGGGTATTATGTAGATGTAGATGCAGATATCCTGATACCCATTTTCCTAGAGCCCTCCATAATCAGTCCCAAGGTAACTTACCTCTACGATCCCTAGTACCTATCGCTAACTTCCCAAGGACCTAAAGTACCTAATCCTTCCTTGGGGGTCTTTTCCGACAAATTTTCCGCCATTATCTCTTTTCACGTAATTACTCTTATACATTTTATTAACGGTCATGCTGCTGAAATAATGGTCCAATTTCATTCATTTTCGGGGGAAGAATTGTGGCCTAAAATGCGCCATAATGGTGATCGAAAAATGTAGCCATCAATAAAAAACTAATGTTTATATTATACTTTGTCGTTGATATTAAGATTATGCCCTTTTTATGAGTATGCCCTGGGAAACCTTGGCATTTGTGACACCCATGCTTACTTCCACTACAAAGCTTCCTTTTCTTGCTGTGCAAAACCCACCAAATTATATCTACGGGATATAATAATACGGTAACTCTTCCATTTGCACTGAAACGCTTCCATTCTGCAGATAAGCTCCTTTTACCCTTGACCTACCACACTGAGAGGAACCAGTGGAAGGGTCATCGTCGACGATAAGAATGAGGCTAATCCGATATATCCCTTTCAGATTGAAATCAACCCATCCCATGGGATACGAAGATACCAGTACACCACTTCTTTTAGACGAATGCGTCCGTAGCACGTGAAATGACCTTCAGCATTGTCACATTCAAGAACACATTTTTTTTACAGACCAATTTCTCTGAGGACGTCCTTTACCGGACGACCTACAAGAGGTGACCGCGCGAGGCATCCATCGTGATACCCCGCTACCCAGTCAAGGACGGTCTGCGTGAGCAGGCGAATGCAAAAGCTGACTCTGTTCCCATTGTACAGCTTCCACTCACTGAGCATCTAGACCGCTCGAATTGTCGCATTGGGTTAGGAGATGATCGATTGTCGCTTTGGAGACGGCGGAGAAAGAGAGAAAAATAATAAGTAAGCAGTCGGGATTAAAACCCTCGGGGTGCGCATAAATAGAGCGGTAAACATGACTGATAATGGTGGCAGTAAGCTGAGACCAATATCGAAACTAAGTAACGTATTTATCATTCCGATACTGCGAATGCCGAAAAAGTTAACAGAAGTCACATCATATTAATATGTTAAAATATTCGACCGATTTAAGAAGGTTTGCATGGAGTATTTATGAATTATTTGGACTTCCTTCTTCAATTCAAAATAGGCCTACTCCATTTCATTCTATCTAAAAATCCTGTTTTTTCCTTCCTCTCCCTCATTCACCTAACATTTTACCCTTTAACACTGTTTTCAACATTCCCTCCCCGCTAATACTCCCTCCATCCATACCTTCTGTCTCCTCCGTATCTTCTCTATTCACTCTTAAGTCACTTGTTCCTTCAGTGCTTCTCTAGAAGCTGCCTCTCCTCACCCACCATGCCGAGCACTTCGTAGTTTCTCCTCCTCTCCGTCCACTTAACCTTCTCCGTTCTTTTCCATACCAACGTTTCGAATGCATCCAGTCTTCTCTCGTCCTCCTTCCTAAGCGTCCATGTTTCCGCACCATAAAGCGCTTCACTCCACATCAGATATATCTCATAAATAGATTACAATCATTGGATATAGATTCGAGCCAGAAAATTGAAATTGAACCATATGGGGAAAAAATGTCTGAAAATTAAATGGCAATAAAATTACAGAAGTAATACCCGAGAAGAATACATCTATTTCAAGGGAAGGAGGTGTCCAACGAAATGGCCTTGCCACCCTGAATATGTTAATTTCACAAGTCTGTAGCTTAGTCCACCGTGAGCTCTACCCTCTCTTGTACCAACCAACGTTAGCACTGAGTAAGTGAAAAGATGTATAGATCTCCACAGTTTATTTACTTTCACTAATCCACGCCTTGAACTGATAAATAATCGAAAGTCTACTTCGATTCAAATTAGATATCAAGATTTATGTTTCTCAAAATAACAAATGCAATACATGAATATATCCAGATTCCTCATCATTATTTATTAATAGCATCTACGCTGTATTTTTCCACGCAAAAGTGATGTACGTGAGATAAGCCGAGCGATAATATGTTTCAAGATAGTAATGACTAGCGATGAAACTTAGCAACTGCTACTCATTTGATTTGCTCAGATAATTTAGATTGAATTTTTCTTTTCTACGGCCATTTAATTGACTGATACTAGTCACGAGGAAATAAGGAAACCGCTCCGGTGTGTCCTGATTTTTACGCAATCCAAATTTACATCCATAAAAAATAAAGAGAATTCAAGGACTTCGATTCCACCAGTCATTGCGTAGGAAACAACCGTACATTTTTTATACTCGCGCAGTCGTATTAGAGTAAAAACATCATACAGCCACGATACAGCTATACTTGCATATAAAATGAATCAGAGCATATAAAATTTCGGTATGAAAAGATATGGTAAGAGAGGTCATCGAATATTCTAATCGCAATCCACCATTCCTCGATATTTTCTAATAATTCTTAACGTAGCCCAAAAAAGTGAGTTGATTGAGCTCTATTACAGATTACTTAAACCAGAGTCAAACGCTTATTCATTTTATAGCAGGATTAAGTTCTTTCCAGTCGTCTAAACAACATAGACTCGCCTTAAAGTAGTATATTAAATGTTTACAACGCCTATCAGGCATAAAGTTCTCTCTATTTTCATAGTGTGCAGGTGACCTCGATTAAAGAGGTGTGAACCTATAACCCCTCGAAAGCGCTACCATTCCCCAGGCAGTCTGATGATAGCAGTTTGAATATAATGAGCAAAGTGGCACTAACGACTTATTAGTGTTTATCAAGTGGAAGCAGCCTATTTTATACAACACGGGAGAAAAAAACTACCAGAATAAGTTTTCATGTACCTACTCAAAGACGACGATGGGTGCGTGGTAGCCTAGTTGGTAGGATATATTACAGATCGCTGTAGCACTACTGATCGAAGGAAAATAGGTTCAAATCTCGGTTGAAGCCCTCAGACATCCCAAAACACAAATCTTCTGGATGCGAGGCGTCCAAAGGCCTAACGCCTAACCCTATACCTTGAATATGTTAACTTCATCAGCCTCCAGCTTAGCATGGCGCGAGCTCTACCATCGAAGCCCACCTAATTAATGGCAATAAGTCTAAGGAAAAATAAGTATAAGTCCTCACAGTCAATTCATTTCCACTAACTCACGCCTTAATATTTTATACAGCGTAAATTAAATTAAAAATAATTATTAAATGAAACGTAATATTTCCACAGGATTTATTAGATCACGACGCGTTTCGTTGTTACAAAATAATTAAGTGCCACTTGGGTTTCTAGTAATGCTTGATTTAACCAATGCTAAGAACTTCCAACACTTCGTGGCGCATATCATACAAGATATTCGATTGAAAACAATTAAAAGCGGTCGATATTTTATTTAAAACAGCTAAGGAGGTAATTTCAACGAAAAGTCATGCGAACAATTGCAGTTTACTTTTCACCTGTTATAACTGATATGTTACGCCGAGTGATCACTGTAGCTTTATTTTACACCCGTAATAATTTTCTTGCGGAAAGAGAGATATTCGAAATTTCATGACTGAGCTCGACCGTATTCTGATCACGAAAGGTCTACGGATTCAAAAAGGGTGTGGTGTTGTGGTTATCGCGAAAAAAAATGCGATGAGCACGCGAATATTCCATTATTCACGCGTAACCATGGAGACGGACCGAAAACCGTGCCAAGGCTTGAATGCAAAACCTCGGAAAATTTGGGACAGGATGAAATCAAGAGGAAATGCCGGCAACCACAGAAGAGTAAGACAAAATCTACAGCCCTTTGTCAAGCAGGCGATAAAAGCTTCAACCGTAGGGATTATCACGTAGGTATTGCCGACAAGTTCATGGGGAAGGACGGCTGCATTAATCCAACGAGACCTCTTCCAAGGTCTGTGAGGCCATGAAGAAAATCACGCGTTGACGCAAGGGCAATGATGGCGGCATTGTTCTATAGTTATGTACGCGAGGCTGTCATTTCAAGAATTTTACGTCCTGTGGCCTTACCTTCCAGCGCCAAGACTTGGTATCTTATGGTATCCTCTAATGCAGTAAATTCAGTTTTTTTCCTAACTGAGAATACGCTGTTCAATAATATGAATGTAATCTAATTACAAGGAAAACGTGCAAAACTAATGTTAGTAGATTGAAAAAATATGTTTAATTTTCCTGATACTTTGAAGCGTCATCATATTATCGGAGCAGTCATTTCGGCATTGAAAGCTTTTTAGCACTTCGCTATTATTCCATATCTCACCACAAGTTGGAGGCGGTGGCGGCAAAACAATGAGAAATGAAGTCGTGTTGCAGCCAATGGTGTTATTACGTCAATGGCGATTGATAGATGCGGTAGTTACTAATACCGGGAAATGTAATTATTTGATATAAAATAATTTTAATGAATGAAAACGATTTCAACGAAAATATAATGAGAACACAGAGAATGGCACTGGTGTATTGTATTTTCAACTAACTGCGATTTTTTTCTAATTTTATGAGGTCAGCATAATGGCCATATTTAACTGGCGACTTCTGATGATGAGGTCAGCCATTGATGATTAAGAGAACGCATCGTTACCTGAAAATCAGTTTAATTCTTTAGTCAACAACAACCTATAACTCAAATTTGAAAATTTAACCTAATTATTTTCTCAGATGTAAAATTTTTCTCTCGGGTTGGCGAAAGTAAGAAATAATTCGGCTGCCTTCATGTTTCTTACCCGTACGCAAACCCTAGCGGAGATTATTCTAGATAACATAACTTTAAACGAGTTTTTTTTTTTTTCGAAAAAAAATGGCAGAATACCACCAACCCAGAGGGAGTTAAAAATCCTTGAAAGGGAGCGTAGGCAAAAAAACGGAAAATTACTGTTGGGAAATCTCTGAAAGGCTGGGATTTAGCATATAGTTACGCCACTTAACAGTCAACAAAGGGAACACCTGCACACAGGGTAACTCCAAACTTATTTATAAGAGGACATCGCACTCTAGCACTAGGTACGCGCAGATGGGCAGACTCGCAGTACACACGCGATATCTCTGCATCTTCATCGAAAAATTAGTATTCCTCTCAGCTCACGTAACTACCCAATGCCTGCGACTCGAGTCTCCAATTACGTGGAGGAAAAGTTGCAAAAAAGAAACAAAAACACAGAGAAGTCGTGGTCGAGGAAATGATAGCTTTGACAAGTGTTCCTGGTTTTGTCATCGGAGTTGTTCTCGTGGATGATGTGGATGTGCCTTCAAGACTCGGTATATATGTACTGCAGCAGCATACCCACTCGAAGATGCTACCTAAACAAATTTCGCGTTTGTGGGTAGTGTATCACTATCTCTTATAAGGAAATAGAAATGCAACTCAATTTTTTCCTGCAGAGAGGAATTATTATCATCATAATATCTAGGAATTAGGATATAAATTTAATTACTGAGATAATTATTAACGAACCACGGACTTCTATTATTAGATAATAGTGTAAAATAAAATACTATTGGGTATCTTCTAATCATCTATTTGGTAGAAATTTAATTAATTGGAAGAAAATGTCTGAGAGAGCAGATATCAACCAAAAAAAGTACACATTTTTAAGCAATTTATGATATAAATCAGGTTTGATGATAAGGTCTATAATTTAAAAAAGCTAATTTATTTTAGATTGCGCAATTAGAACTAGTAAATACCCATTTGAAGTCGTCGCTTTCTACTCTATTGCGATGAGTTATCCGACAGATCCCTCACCAAAATTCTCCTATTGTGATTTGAAGAGAAAAGTACATGAAGGAAGGGAAGGCTGCCAGAATGACTCATAAGTACTGCATGCAAACCTGCCTTAATCGGTAGAATACTTTTAATTTTAACCAGAATAAATGACGTCGACATTTTAAGGCTGCCTACGCGTATGATGTTGAATAATCCACAACAGAATGATCAGAGAAGCCATTGAGATAGTGAAAAGACTAGACAACTTCAACAGAGGAATGGGTATCCACTCCACAGCGTATGAAAAAGTTGTTGTGCGCAAATATAGGGTGTTCCCTAATTGGTCGAAGATAATTCCCTGTTTTGGCACCAACTAGAGAGGACCATGAGCTCCTTGTCATCCTTCTACCGGAAGAAGGCAGCAGGATAGCCAGCGGAACTGTCGTGGATTTGTCAACAACATACGCGGATATAATCCGAAAATGTCGACGTCATCCATTTATCGCCGCGGAAATCTGAAAACAAAAAATATTAACTAGAATAGTCCAAACAATGAAAGGGGAAATAGCGTTCATGATAGTGATGAGCGATCTATCGCTAACTGTGACTGAATCACCGTTACTGAAAAGTGGCTGTCACTACCGGTGACTTAATACTCGAAATCACTGCGACTGGATAACTGGATTCGGTGAAGATAGCTCAGGCTGCTACCAAGTGATGAGCGATATATCGCTGGTACCTGTGATTGAGGAGAAGTAGCCGATCACTGCCGATGACTAAATCACTTAATGTTCGAAATAACTGCGAATGTGAAAACGGTGAAGATAGCTACCAACTACCAATAGTATAATAAAGGATGTCTAATTCATCTTTTATGACGAATAAGACATCCTTTGCGAAATATATAGCTAACAGTTTGAATATAAAATATGTTTAAAAATGCCGACGGGATATTAATGATTGTCGCTTATCCATTACTTTTCCATATCAATTTTACTGGTTTTGTAAAGCATCACGAGCGAGGAATGTGAGACTCAAGATAAAGGTGGGTGGTGAAAAACTTGAGCAGGTTGAGCAATTTAACTATTTAGGCAGTACATTAGAGGAAAACGGATACAGTAGTAAGGACATCATGAAGAGAATTGCATTATCGAAGGAGGCATTCATGAACAGGAAGGAGGTTCTGACTGGATCGTTGTGTAAGAGTTTAAAGAAAAGGTTAGTGAAGAGTTTGATTTGGAGTGTAGCTCTCTATGGTGCGGAAACGTGGACACTGAGGAAAGAAGACGAGAGAAGATTGGAGGCTTTCGAGATGTGGGTATGGAGAAGAATGGAGAGGGTGAAATGGACGGAGAAGAAAAGGAACGACGAAGTGCTGGACATGGTTGGCGAGGAGAGGCAGCTTTTAGATGAGATACGCAGGAGACAGAAGGTATGGATGGAGTTAGTGCTTAGCGGTGAGGGGATGTTGAAAATGGTGCTGGAGGGTAGAATGTTAGGGAAACGAGGGAGGGGAAGGAAAATAATAAGATTTCTAGATAAACTGAAAGAGAGTAGGCCTTACAGTGAATTAAAGAAGGCAGTGCTGGAAGGAAATGGAGGCTCCCAGATCACTTCTTGAATACTCCATGCAAACCTACCTAATTCGGTAGAATACTGCCAAAAAAATCAATTTTACTTAATTATCGTGATATAAACTCAGAATCAGTACTATTGCCTCAAAAAAATTTTTGCCCTATTTTCCAATATTCAATAAGTTAATTCGTTCCTTTTTCGGAGAGCTAATTCATTGGAATTACAAAATAGCACACAGTAGCCACAAATCACGGCTAACTTTTATGAATTATTCTCCTCGGTGATCGCAATCACAGTTGAAGGCCTGTTTACACGTTACATTAACACGTACGAGTTAATGTCTGTTTGCATGAATGATTTTTGTGGACCGGAACGGAGCATGCACGAATGCATGAACCAAATTAGAACAGGTTCTATTTTCTGTGCATGCATTCGCACAAGTTGGGTGGTTACACGGTACATTTTGGCGTTTATTCTCGCGTTCTTACGTTTAGACATTAACCCGTGCGTGTTAATGTACCGTGTAATCAGGCCTTAATAATAACCGTTACTGATGAGTAGCAGTCAGAGGTAACGAAGTGATTGGAATGTCACAGTCCCGCTCATCACTAGTTCATGAGGGCTAGTCCCTTTCTCCACCCCATGAAGAGTTGTATACGCAATGCGTATTACGCATGCGCCGTGGCGACCAACCCGATAGACCCCTCCCTGTTCCGTACCAACCCGCACCCTGACTCGCGCATGTCCCCTGTCCCACCCCTTCCTATCCCTTGCCCAAACCCCCAGTGCTGCAGTGGGTCTCCACGCGGAGACCTCCGCGGCGCTTCGTAGCGCCCGGCGCCCGGGATGCTGTGCCTTCATTCCTGGCAAAACACCTGGCCACACCTGGCGGATTTTCCATAAGAGGGAGAGCGCACCCAGTATAATAGGGTGCGCCGAACCCTTTTTGAGCTCGCACCCCGGAAGGGTCATGTCTCTCCGAGGTCCCAATTGAGGGAATTTCAAGAGGGTAAGATTTCATGCGCATCGCGTTCTCATTTTGTTTTTTTTTTTCGTGCAGCCGTCCCGCGTCTCGTTCGTGGAGTCGGTCGCGCAGGTCGGCTCCGATCAATACCATTGCGTCGACTGCGCAGCTGGGGGTTAAGGCGAGGGTCGATTGCGCATCTCGACCGTCATTCTCCTTCTTCGGTGACTTTTTTCCCGATAGCCCTACCAGTGAGTAGTCTTTAGATTTTTTACCTTAGACAAAATATTCTAGGTTTCATGCGTAAAGGAAAGAAATGAAGGTTAACAAACAAATTAAAACTGAAAAAGATCACGGTCGGATGCGTAAATTAGCTCAACTCCATTAAGATTTTAGAAATATTTCTTGACTGCAGTTGATACAACGGCTGCTCTATGGATGATCCATACCTCAGCGGAAAGCGTAACACTCGAAAAATAGCAGCAGATATTGTTTGTACATATCTCTATATGAATATCGTACGCAATTCTGCATTTGCAGTACAATAACGCAGTATAGAAAATACGAATGTATATTACGAGTTATTCACTAGCGCCTTGAAAATCCTCGCGAGAAAACTCTAAAGAAATGTTGGTAGGTAAATTCCTTACACTATTTCTACATGGTCACAAACACAGTGATGCATGCTCATTTAATCCTAAGATAAGGTCCCTACTCTTCCTTCATGACGCTATTAGAATCTACCGTTCTATTTGTGGTTAAAACAATGCTAGAAAGCATAATGAGAGAGACTAAACGAAAGCTGGTTTTAAGTCTACATTTAATTGAAATGAATTTTAAATAAATAGTGCGTTGTTTTGACTCAGCAGCGGTTTTATTCTCATAAAATATACTGAAATTGAAAACTTCTCTAGCCCCAAGTGCATCATTGAGATGAGAAGAAAGACATAAGTTTTTAAGATTTGCAATAGTTATTCTTAACATATCAAGCAGCTACTTAGTCTCCTTTCCACGAAATGCAAAATACCAATCACTCCCACGGCTTTGCCACCATTGACATTGAGACGCGCAACGCCAACAATAAAAGCAAACATAGATGGTGAAGTTTCAATTTTGAATTGGCGTTTTGGTCTATAAACTGCATTTTCGAGGAAAAATCAAAGCCTTATCTGGGTTAGGGGCGATCAAAATATAGAGGGGCTGAAATACCCTAAATTTTCCTTTTTCGCGTTAAATGTAACTTACGCACTGAATTCATGGCATAATTTTTATCATATCCAATCACAACATCGCACATTTTTTAAAAAGGCTACCTATCAGTAATAGAATTCAACAAGTAAATACCTCATTTTGATTCCTGGTACCGCTAGGCTCTACCGCGAAGTTTCCAGAGCATATTAACATGTACGCTTGTATCTAACATATATTATTAACACATTTATTAACATATATTATTAGCATGTCCCCTTGTATTTTATACGCTATTATCGGAGCATATTAACGTTTACGTGTATGCTCATAGCATATTATCATGATGGACGCTTAATTGCCACTAGTAGTACATAGAAGAACAAGTGGACATTAGCGAGTTGATTTTTAATTGGCATAGGAGTCAAGGTCAGCATGAGACCAGAGGGCATGGTTTGAAAAATATCTGAGTGACTACGCTTCGACAAGTGGACACGCGTCTATTTCCAACGATCAAGAAAATTGGGTTGAATCGGCCATCGATATCCCGATCGTATCATCCGCTTTCTTTCCTCGCGCTACCCGCCAATATGCCTTGGGCGTAACTCTCCCAGGCACTCTCAAGCTAATGAGTCCAATTCAGCGTTCTTAGCAGATTCCATAAACAGCACGTATGACCTAGAGCTAACCTCGACGGAGAGTTCCCTTGGCAAAGAAAGCGCTTCCCTTCGCTCTTAGTGAATGGTGTTGCTTTTCACGTTGAGCATGTGACATCCTCCAAGAGCATGCATTAAATATTAGGCATAAAATATTTTCAAAATTTTTTATCTCCCTGAAAAATAAAAATCCGTACTCCAGGAACGAAAATTCAAATAAAGTATTTCAAAAAACTGCATCACTGTTAAAATCATAGTGAATATAGGCATTTATTTTGATCGCCATGATATATAATAAATAATGGGAAATTGTTCTCTTTATAGCCGAAAACGTACAATCCAATAGAATTTAATAAATTAAGTGGATTTTCATGAGTTTCTCCAACACCACCCGGGTGACTAAAGGCATAAAATCGTTGCTGATGAATGTTTTTGTAATCTGAATACGACATTAATCGTTGAAACTCGAGCAATAAGTAAATAATCAGCGATTTTTTAGATCTAGGTCATTAATATGGAGAGATTAATCAATTTAAGTACATATCATACCAATTTATGCATTTGTTAAATATTTATATGATGCATTGAGCTCTTACAGGTACTTTAGTAGTAATGCTTTAGTAGAAAATTAGCACGTACTGTCACTGGTAACCCATTCCAAAACTTAATCACGAGTCTACTTTGAATGTTGAAGTGAAAAGCATAGTCCATCCCTTTCCGTGCATTACTAAAATAAAAATCAAGCATTGAAACAGACTGGTTATCCACGATAATTACTTTCCAGCATATACAGTCCTGTGGCTAACAATGTAGCTTCACGGACGATAACTTTCAGCGGCAACTACTCATCGATAGCTCAAATTATGCCAGCAGTTGAAGGGAGGAATATTTTCCCAAAAGGCAGTTCATTAACGTAAATTAGTTAAAAATAATTCACCGGCCTTTCACTTCAAGATTTACGTGGTTCTTTCCTCGATTTCATTTCCTCTAACTATATATACATACAGTCCTAGGAAAAATATTTTCGTTCCTACACTTGCCATCTAATTCATCATTGCGGGTTGGTCACCACAGAAGCCGTCACTAAATGCCGCTGTTTACAAACATTATACCAACTGGGTCGCATACAAATTGAGCAACTAGCACACGTGAATCCCAAGTATGTGCCTGAACAGCAAAATCCTAAATTTCATTCCACTAGCGTGCGTGAGAGCAGCTAAGGTATTTTGCAGCGAAGTAAGTAGTCATTACCGCTTGAATTCACGTTTTACTCGTGCATTACAAATCATTATGCCGTAATAACAGCCGTCCAACTTTCATCGTCTATTCAAAATAATAGCCAGAGCTACGGAACTCTAAACCGTACGATGACGGATCCCTCGATCGATCGTATTTTGTCACCCTTGATGACAAGCCGCCCATTTAAAATTTCCACTGTATAGTAGATAATTATAAGCTTTAACCTGTGCCACAAATTAAAAATATCACCAGATTATTCTTTCAGGAATTAAATCCTCACATTTGAGTAACTGGCAAAAAGGTCCGTTCTACAATCTGAAAATTTGGAAAAATAATAACGTAAAAATAATAACGTAATAAAATAAAAATTTTGATGCACAGATTTGGACTGGGCACGACAAAAAGCAGTCACGATGGCATTTTTTTTGCAAGTCAATTTTTTGTATTAATTAACTATTAGTTAGGTTTGCATCCTGCGTAACCATGGGCAAACTTTCTTCCTAGCAGTTAACGTAAGTTATCGCATGGTAATACGTTTATAAAAACACGAAATGAGAAAGATTGAGAGGGGCAAAGCCTACGTCCACTTAAGCCATATCAGAAACTCATTGAAAAAGTCCGAAAGAGAAATGTAAATTAAATTATCTGAGACCAAACGAGAACCAGGTGAAAAAAAACTCATTACTATAAACTGAAGACATTTACGTTGATTAGCATTTCTTTAACCTCAGCTTATTGAAGATCGAGGTAAATCAATTACAAAATCAATGTAAATTATTATACCAATATAAGAATACAATTTTTGTCCTCGTTATTGTCAAGACCATTAATTCGATTGCTCGAATTTCGGCTTCCCTGTCCATAGCGATTGAATGTTGAAAATAGCATTGCTTCGATATGCTTGACAAGTTAAATTTAAAAAGCCACATGACATCCATTTTTTTAGACCTATTCCTTGAACTCTTCGTAGCTGTATAGGTCGATAGCTGATTCCGTCTTCTATTCCAGCGAAAAATATTGCTTACAACCCACTCTTGACAGCTGTTTCGTGTTCCGCAGGCGGATGTTCATGCCGAATAATGTTGGATTAAAATCCGGCATTAAACAACGTCAATTTATCACTAAATAACTTTAAAATATTAAATCAAGTAGTCATCATCATCACTCATCAACTATCCTAAGATTGATTAGACGCAAATCTCTACTTAATTCCTCTATCGGCTAATCTTTTCACACCGATGTACCAAAGAATATAAGTAGGTATTGTAGGTATTCCCATGCTATGAATCAACAATAAATGAGAAAGTAACGAAACGTATTCACCAACCATAATATACATTACATTATCCATAACATAAATAACATTATCCATAATAACTAATAACATTAATGGAATAATACGGTTCATAGATTTAAAGAATAGATTATTACTGGTCAAATACGTTAACGTTTTATACGTTTAAGAATTTACGCATACTGAAAAAGCTTACATGATGCACCAAAGCACCTTGTTATATGTATACTCGAATCTATTACGCTCAATATCGACCAATTAAAGAGAACTCACTGTGATGAAAGTGAAGACAAAATCTGCCAAGGTACATGCCACGATGTATATTGTAGCAATGAATAAATCAAATTATTCACAATTTTTATCACAAAATATACCCAAAGAAATATAAAAAATAAATATTGGCATAAAGAGTAATACGTCGTTGGATGTAAGATAATCTTGATTAAGTTCACGTTTTGTGCGTGGGAAACACAAACGAAACGAGTACTACGCATAATCCGTGAGGGCATGGATACGCAATGGAAAGGGGAGGGTGGAGGATACAAATGGAAAAGAAACATCTGGGAAGAGGAGGACGAGGAAGAGGCAAATGAGACGGAAGGGAAAGCAGTAGAAAAGTCGTGACAGAAATTCTTCTACCGTTGTGGGCAGCAATCGAATATTTGCAGGGAAGTGTACCTATAGTCGAAAGGAAATGCGGGAGAAAGTATACATGCGCAAGAAGGGAAATGTACAGAGAGAGAGAGAGAGGGGGTGAATTAATGTACGTCCTCCAGTACGTATGTGTACGTATGCTTCAGTTACTCCTTTCCTTTTGCACGGTCCCTTGCCGCTTTGCAATTCAATCGAGGCTTTCCTCCGCGACCGCGCTGGTGAGGGGAGGCGCTGCCTTCGCCACGACAAGAGGGAGGTAATCGGGAAAATATAAGAATGCGCGCAGCGATGCACAGTAAACCATTGACCGCGCTCGCCTGACGTTAATGCCACCGGCAAGAAGACGTTTTAGATGGCTCGCGCATCAATTGAATCTCGGGTGCTGTACTCGGAATCGAATCGTGGGCGTTTCTAAAATAAGACTCACCGTCGACCTAGCGGACACTGATGTTTTCACGTTGAGCTCCCGATATACACTCTCTCTTTGAGCACCATTGAGATTCAATTCGATATAAAGCCTGTATTTTTTAGACTATTATTATAAAACTTTAAATGCTAAAATTATTATTAAAAATTTACTTCTTTGCTCGAAGGCGTTGATCGGTATTTCTTGAATTTATAATGAAATATTTTCCTCTCAAAGCAATGTTTCGGTCATTGTTAAAAATATCATTAGGAGTTCAGATATGCATCCCTCTTATAGGAATCTATGGCTTAACTGATTATAATTAAATGTGCGTTAGGACCATCACAGCTCATTTCGTTTGTACTAATTAAAGTGAATTTGAAACATAGTGCCGAATTTAACACAAAAATTATCACCTATAAAATTATTATGAAGAAATTTGAAAACAAAAATCGGATACCTATGAAGAATTAAACAAGCCTTTAAGTATTCTCAAAATAATTGCATGCCGTAAGAAGTAGCTCAAGTCCATTAGACAGCATTTCAGCCTTCTCCTAAATATTATAATCATTCTTGTTTACGACTAAATACTTTTAAAACAGTGGTCAGTCACCGAAAGCCCGTGCAAAGACCTCAGAAATTTTTTCTTAGACATCAGCCCGAGTGAGCAATGAGGAAGTCCTAAGAAAAGTAGGAGAGAAAGGAAAAGCCTTGCTAAAACCTCAATAAGAAGGCGAAACAACTTAATCGGTCTTATGTTGAGGCTTGATACCCTAATGAAGACGATCGGGGCGAGAAAAAGTGGACGGCAAGAACGGTCAAGGAAGGCACACAATAAATTATATGGAGCGGGTAAAGAAGGACGTGAAAGAGGAGAAATACGTAGATGAGAAAAGAGAAGTTCATGGGAGAATTGAGTGGAGAGCGGCGTCACACCAATCTTAGGATTTTTGAACAGTGATGATGTTGATTTATACGAGAATAAAGCAACAATGAGTAAACGCCAAAGAAAAATTATTCCTAGGAAAAACCAGTTTGTCGCATCGAGTCAACAATATTTTAAAATTTATTCTTCGATAAAACATTAAGAAGATATGAGTAGGTTGACAAATGCCAACATTGAGTCATTTAAAATCAATGTTTAGCGAATCAATCTTGAGGCTTTATTCCATGGGGCATAAATAACTTTCCATCAACCTCATATTTGAGCAATTCACAGACGAATTAATTGATACAACATAAGAACGATTTTGGGTACGCTGGTAGAGAGGTAAGAGATTGATTTCTTTTAAATCAATGTTCAGTGATTTTATCTAGAGGATATACTGCGTAGGGCTTTAATATCTCTCCATTCACTTCAGGTTTGATCAATTCATCACAAACGAATTTTGGTGAGTTAGGTTTTCGGACGCGATTCACAACATTTCGCGGATCTATAAATAAACCATAAGGTTCTACTGAATGTCCATCCGGATAATTTTACAGCGATCGCTTCAACGCTAAAAATTTACTCATTCAAAGAGGCTCTCGGGACTGTTTGTAATGAGATTGAATATCATATTAAGCACTGAATTAAGATAGGTCTCCCCAACTTTTTACAAAATTCTTACCGATGCTCCCGTATAAAAATGTTAAATTATTTTTTTACATAAATTTCTTTGCTCGCGGGCGTTTGTCGGTATTTCCTGAATATATAACAAGGCATTTTCTTCTCTAAGTCATGTTTTGATCATTGTTAAAATATCATCAGCACTTAAGAAATGTTTTCTATCTTAAAAAAATCGAAGCATTGACTGATACACATTTATGTGTATTAGTGCCTACCATGACATCTCCTTTCATTTTACAAATCAAAGTGAATTAAAGTGAAAATATTGAAACAAAAGTTACGAATTTTGTTTCAAAACACAAAATACATCTCCTGTAAAAATACTATCTAGATCTTTAAACATAAAAAATTCGGTACCTATGGAGCACTACACAAGGCTTAAAGTATTCTCAAAATAACTGCACACCATAAAAAGCAGCTCATGTCCATTAGCTGCCGAAAAAGAGAGCCAGTCCCAAATATTTAAAGGCTCTGAAGCTTCACTTTAGTAATACCGTTTAACCGGATTTCTTCCTCAAAATATAAAAGGTAATTACATCTACTTACAACCATCGAAGTTTGATAGCTGGAGATAGTGACACGTGAAATTTTATAACAATACACGCGTATTACCCTCCCCAATAAATTCTAAAGGAAAATAAAATATTTTTTCGTTTCATCTCAAGCGACTACCTCATTTAAAAAAAAAAACAAACCAGTCCTTGCCGTTAAGATAAGTCCCTGCAACTTTTTTATAACAATGGGCGAGGGGGTACCACATCCGTAGGTACTTATGATCGAAAGCCTCTCAGCACATAATTCGAGATCTAAATCTTATTTCCATGTCAGGAAACTTCTTTTTTTAATACAACAGGTTCTGAACAACCCCTATGGCGCAATGCGAAACCCACAAAATGCAGGCTACACCCCAGTTACGAGACCACTGACCACTGAGCACAGCTCCAGTGACCACTAGTCGATGGCACTGACCCAAACAGCTTAGCACCAACCTCAGATCATGAGACAAAACAGGGGATGTGTTCAGAGGTGACAACTTTTCCGTTGGTGAAACAACACATCATACGGCACGTGGGCCATGCGAAGCCGTGAGTTCCAAGGGGGGAAACAAAGGCTTTGGTTGGATTCTCGGGTATACCGCAACTGAGGGAATATAAGGATATATGTCAGGGTCGGTAAGGAAACGATCGCATGATACATCCATGAAGGATCGAGAGAAATCTGAGCATATTTGGACCCATTCGAACGGCGCAATAACGTTGTTGGCTGAAAACATGGGCTTGAGAGATATCTCTCGATAATAATGAATACACTTTGAAATCAATAAACGTGCACGTAGATGCTTAACCTGATCTTCCTAATATTATTATAGAAGTGTTAAGAGACGTTCGGAAACGGATACTGGAGACTTATAGATATATGAACATTTAAAAAACTGTACTTAAAAAATATAAAGATATAACGACATGAACATGAGTAGTGTTATGCAAACTTTATCGAAAAGAAAGCAATTCTCCAATGCCAGCATTTCATTCAACAATACTGGTTATCAACAAAGAAAAGAATAGTATGGGTTAGCCGTAAGGTTCATCATAATAGTATCACTACACGAGAAAAGCCACATCGTCAATCGTAGCACTGCATGCCTTATTTTCATGAATGAGGTCATGAGAGCATATCATAGGATTACTATCTCGAAAAGAACACATATTTTACTAAATAATTGTGTTCAATCTCAATGATACGCTATTTTAAAAGATGGGGAACATAATTCAAATCCTCTATAGGACAATGATAACATCGCAAAATTATTACTTCCCACACTTTTTTATTGCTATTTTACCCCGACCAGGTCCAAAGCATAAGCATCCTTTTCAAAAAAGGGCTAAAATGACGCCCATGCTATTATAACGGTTGTAAAACTGTGAAGTTTGAGATACATTCCCAAAATTTTAATTCCCAAAAAGTTAAACCCGCCAACGAATGAATGTATTCAATAGGGATGCGAAGAAATTGAGGAAAAGCACATCTACCCACTAACGTGCCGGCATCTGTTGTACAGAACTTCGCCTTTGTTTTGCACCATACACGGATATCCGTCAGTGAAAGCAAATATCTTTTAAAACAGAACAAGGGTATAATCTGAGATCTCTCTCTCTCTCAAGCTTTTGACTCTAGCAGTCATAAGAGTGCGCCTTCCTTTAAACTATGGGCGAGCAGATATATCCACGCCACTCATACGAGCAGACGTGCTGCGTCGGATCCCACCCAATCTCTCCGTGAATAAGAAAAGGAAAGTGCCGAGCCGCCGAAGATGAGAGTGGTGAGGAGAAAAGTGTATTTTTTACTTCCCTCCGGAGGGTTGCTTTTGAGGCGCTCGGCACAGAAAACGCCCAATCACAACAATAAAGACGAGGCTTTTCACTTTTCAGCTCGCGTTACTGTTTCTTTTTTTTTCCAAAGTCCACTCGACGGCAAAGAGGCATTGGGCCGCGAATGGTACAAGTCTTATTTACATATCCGATGCATATACCTACACACGCCTTTCTCGACATTTTTTTTTCCTCCCATCGCAGCATGGGAGGAGTGAATCTGCCCACGCAGTTCAACTCAATGACTTAAGGGCAATGCCGCGCGACCCAGGGGCTATCTCACGGAGACGGAGAATGAGAAGTAAAGGACATACCATACACACACACATATATATTTCATTCACGAAAGCACGATACTGAACACGCGAACCCGGCGACCTTTTCTGAATGGCTTCATTGTGCTCCCACAATAACAACGACATTTAGTCGGCCGCAGACGAAAAAATTTACTCCCGGCCACCTTCGGAGTCATTTGTCTGCCACCGTACACGTTGGCGAGGCAAGAAATATCTGGGAGAAAGCCATTTCTATAGGAATTCCTTAGGATCTACAAATATTTTCTCCTCCAATTGACTGGTAAAAAATGATCGCACAGATGCAAGCGGCAGAATTCATTCTAAAATAAGGAAATATTCGTTTTACTCCAGCATCTACATATTTCCACCCGATGCTCAAAACAAATGAATGCTTGGAGTTGTTTCGCACGGCAAAATTTATATAGCTTTCGAACAACCACGGAGGTTTATTATCGCTCGAAAAGGGTGACGTGTAACTGGAATCGATAGAAAATTGAATATTCACCTTAATTTATTGCACCAAGTGTTTATTTTTATCCAGTTAAACTAAGAAAAATGTCTGAAGGGATTTCCTTCCGAAATGTATTAAATATGCCGCCGCAGGTTATCAATTCAAAGCTATATTCTAGCCATCATTTTTATTTAAAAAGGACGTCATATACCTAGAATCGATAGCTAGTTAAATATCCACCAAACTAGAACGCACCATGAGTTTATTTTTACCAAAAATTCCTGATCGTGTTTCATTTGGGAGCTACTGAAATATTTCCATATCATACTTCAATTTTATCTGCATAGGTACCATACCTGTAGATCCAGCTCACCACCTGGAGAAAACACAACCTCTACCATTCCACACCAACGGTGTGGTCGCACTGGCACTATGCATATGTAAAATAGCTTCGTTTAGACGAAAATTTAGGATGAAGCTGAAGGTTGAATTTAAGAAGTTTAGTACACAAACAATTGCCCTTAAAATAGCCATTTATGGTAGTAAAGACGCAATAGGACTCATCCATAACACTTATCTGACTCACAGCTTCATGATCTAAACTGATGATGAATGCGAGCGTCCGTGGACCCCAGCCTATCACTTTTCTAATCATTAGCAGGCATAAGAATAAATATGAACAAGAGCAATTTTCGACTGCGAACATTGGATCAATAATGAAAGTATAAAATCTTATATCACGTAATTTCTAATGGGTTCTAACTCTAAAGAACTTCATATATTCAACCTTATACTTCATCCAAAATTTTCGTCAAATCCGAAACTATTTTACATCTAAATGGTGCCAGTACGACCACACCGTCGGTGTGATAATCAAAATTGATTGGCTGATTCTGACTACAGTTTTTTATTGCGTATTTTTTATTTCAACGGAAATTTTATTTCATTCAAATGGATACTAATAAAGAGGAAGTAAGTAATAGGAACTTAACGAAATGAATTTATGAGCATTCCTACCACGTAAATTTGGGATTGATTATGTTTTTAAAAATCTATGATATTTTGCTTCCTTTTTCAATATCCCACAATAATATTGAAGGAGGTGGTTTAAAGGAAGGAAAGGTTACTAGGGAACCACCTTGAGCGTTCACCTTCTAATTTACGAACTCTCGTATTCTGAGAGACAGGCCGGGCCCGAACGTCACTTTACTCTCGCCATGTTAACCTTAGATCCTAAGAACCAGTGATCGCTTTCTTCAGCATAGACATGTTAAAGCACATCGTTTCTGGCAATAAGAACTCCCACAACAGTCACCTCACTCCTTAGATCTGTTTAGAAACCGAAAGAAGGTCAGATATTCACGGGACGTAAGCATTGAACTGCAAACATTGCGCGGGTACTTCCATGAGGGGTCCGCTCGACTCTCTAGTGAGAATATGAGAGCACGTGAATGCATACGAATCCTAGCAGCCCAATGAAAGCGACCCTTTCAAAGGAAAAATATTGAGTATGGAAACGTTCCCATGCCTCAGTTTAGACGTGGACGTCTGAGAAAAGTGAATAGCCGAGTCAAACCAAAGCTGCAGGTGTGTGAGTGTGGAAGCGTGAACGACTTGACCTCAGGGTGGACCTGGAAAGCCCTGAGTGATGAATGGGTGTCAGAACAAGCATCACCGTTCTCGCGGAGGATTTATAGGCATATGGTCGCAGTTGAGGAGTGTGTGAAGGGTGTGCAAACGACATGGGGTGTGGGTGTGAAACAAAATAAGAGAGAAATTATGAAAGGCTAAAATAATATGGTGATTGAATAAAACACTTCTTTTATTGTCATCCACACTTCAATGTACCGACCCAGGTGCTGATGGATAACCATCACATTCAAGGTCCGTTCACTGTTGCCCCTGGAAACCTGGGTCGGTGCATGTTTCATTATAGGGTGGATAATTACTAGAGAAGAAGAAAAAATCCCCTGGATAGCACCTGAGTCAACTGCTTTAATTTTTTAACCAAAAGTATTATTTCTCAAATAATTATCACACATGTACCTCATGTCATAAAAACATCTCTCAACATAGCAAATAAGCTATCATAAATTTTTAATGTTAAAACACCTTTAAAAAACCATATATTTCCAGCTAATATAACTATCGTACATTAAGGTATATACGCACGTAAGGTCTACGGTATTCATTTCAAATGAAGAAGCTGGAATGCTACGCGTTAGAAATATATTTTCCAAAAATCTACTAAAGTTGCCGCTAAATTTTATTTTTGAGTAGTAGGTTATATGAGTCTACATTATAAAATAAAAGTTAGGGGCAATACTGAGACGAAGTGTTTGAGAAAAATTAGATAAGGATTATTTAAACATTTAAATGTAAAAAAGGACATTTAATGAAATTTTTACATATTCAGTGTCTTACACAAAGTATTAGCTTAAAAAAAGCTGTATGTCAAGGCTCTACGACACTTTTTTGGTCAAATAAAAGGATTTAAGGCACCTTTTTGGCTAAAACGCGAAAAATTCTAAAATTCTCATAAAACGCAAGCATTTTTTTAATAGCCACGGGGTACGTACTTTCAGGTAGATATACACCTATACAGGCATTAAATCCAAATCTGAGAGAATAAAATAAAATAGTAAATTTCCACACAATTTTATTTTATTTACAAAATACCGACCCGGTTTCGACACGTAGTGTCATTATCAAGGTCAAAACCGGGTCGGTATTTTGTAAATAAAATAAAATTGTGTGGAAATTTACCATTTCATTTTATTCTCATGGATATAAAACATTTCCACCAGATATCGCCGGACACTGTGAATTATGTTCCAAATCTGAGACCCTAAGGGACAAACGATTGTTGAATTGAGGTACATAGGACGACCATAGCTATTTTTTATTATTGATATTCGACCGTTTCGGAGAAGTTTACATGGAACATTTTGGAATCACTCTGCATATCCTTCATCCTCAAACTGAACTTTCCTCTTCAATTCCTAATAAGGCGTATTCACTTTCATTCTATACACAAATAATATTTTTTCATATCCTTCCCCACTTACCTAGCATTTTTCCCTTAAAAATGGTTTGCAGCATCCCTCCCCGATGAGTACTTGCTTCATCCAAACCCATTATCTCCTCGCTATCTCATCTAGAAATTTCCTCTCCTCCCCCACCATGTCCAAAATTCCTCCATTCCCCTTCATCTTTAACTTATTTAAGAACGAAATACCCGTCCTAAATGCTACTATATTTTCGGTGTCCTTTTAGTCTCAAACTTTCCCAGGGTTCTTTCTAGTTACCAAACTGATATCGTTGATGACTCGAGGGTTATATCACTTGGAGACCCCGTGAGAAGGGGATCGGGCTGGTGTGGTGGCTAGAGTGTTGGCTTCCCATCCTGTGGACTTGGGTTCAAATCCCGGCAGCGGCAGAGAATTTTCAGAGACTGCCCGATCCCTGCTTGAATGCTGTGTGGAGAACATTTCAAAGACAGCACTCCGTCCGTCGGATGGGACGTTAAGCTGTGGTCCCCTTGGCGCCTTTCGTTGAGAGCAGTCTAATGCCGACGTCGCGTTTCTCTCCCCCCTTCCTCACTTACCCTTCGCTTATGGCGCAAATGACCTCAACTGTCGATCGCCTTCCCCAAATACTAAACCGAACTATCTACCCCTTGAGAATCTCAAGTGTTTTTCACTTAGCTCGGAGAAATTCATTGGACCTTGAGAAAGAGAAAATGCGCCCGATTAAGCGACGTCAGACGCCTTGCGATAGCGATTCGGAAGAAAATTTGAACTTGAAAACATTAAAATGACGCGCGGTCAACTAGAACGATCGCTTTGAATGTTTCTCTGCATGCGTCCGCGTAAACAATGCCATTGCTTCGTGAAGTCCCCCCTCACATAGGGAGTCCGCGCGTCGCTCGGGGCAACCACGGCAAGGAAATAAATAAGAGCGGAGAATCGGTCGCCCCCTTTTTCGAATCGGGAGCCAAAACTAGTTTCACTTCCACTCTCCGCGATATGCTAATTCGCACACTCGCTCATTTCAATGTCCCCGCCAACAAACTTTCGTGGACTTCCTGATCATGCGGAGGACGCGAAATTTACGACCAATGATGGCGAGGACGGAGAGAAAGAAAAGAAGATGCTGCAGAGATTTTTTTTACTCGGAGGGAGGAACACGAATTGTACGCGAAAGATAAGGATCTCGCCTGCGGGGGGAATTAAAAAGGGGCAAGTAAAAATACGAGGGTTTCCGAGAAATCCAGGTCTCCGAGATAGAATCACAATTTCATTATCCCGCATCGAGATGCAAATACACAAGAGCTTCAAAGACGGAGGGAGGATTACTTATAGCCTTTTCCTGGAGTCATCACTCTTTTCCATTTTTCCACATCTGAACATTCAGGATGAGTTTATTTTTTTCTATTCCGCGATATGATAAGTTAATTCACACTCTTAAAAATGAAGAAAAATACGGCTTATTAAATCATCTAAACCAATTATGACGTGACATGACATATCATGCATCTCAGTATATTACAAAAATACATATTATCCATATAATCCTGCTAAAATGTTTCAAGTAGATATCACTTTTTTTATATTTTGCCTTTTGCCGTTCACTTTAAATAACATAATCTTGACATAAGCTTGTTCGATTCCGAGATACCAGAGAAGAAGAGATGTTCTACACTGGTTTCTTCAGTTGAACCAAGTAAAATTAAATGGATCGCTTCCGACCTCAATGTACAGGGAAGGTTCAGTCATAGGAAGAATTATAAAGGATGGGTGGCTGCTACTAAATTTAATACTAGCCTAAAAGTCTAAGTTTTCATATTTCCAAATATAACGAATTTTAATTATTTAAATTAAGCTTAATTGTTATTTATTATATTTATTCAATTGAGTTACAGTGATTGGATTTTTATTTCCGGATTTAAGTTTTTATTATTTACGGGCCTTAACCGGGAACGAGCAATTTAGCCAAGTTTACACTTGCCTACTCTGTTGTAGCGAAAAAATAATGCAGCCTCTTTTTTTGAATACCTTATCGTGAAGTAAGATACATTCAGAAAAGATAAATATTCGAATTGTTTAATTTATTGGAGATATTTCAACAAAGATGGAAGCCTAATTATGAACTGTGTACGGCCACTCATTGAGCATATTGGATTGCATGGACCGTAAGCTGCTTTAAAAATGGATAAAATAATGAAAATGTATGTAGTTATCACCACTTTTCGTAAAAAAAATACACATTTTTCAAAGAGCAAAGGGTCATAATGATTGAATTTGGTCGTATAAAATAGAGATTCTTTCATTGAGTACCTGTATGACCTTATTCGAAGACTCAGTGAAATGAACTTTGAATATTGATAACGAAGAAAAAAGTCATTTATAATAGGGGAATTCATACCATTGAACCGTTTTTCATTTTCTAATTATTACTAAACTAGATGAAGGAGACCCCGTTTAAAAATCAGACACACAAATTGCAGACAGAAACCGATATCCTAAAAAAAAAATATTCACCTTCGTGACTCTTAAATCTGGGATCATTTGTCAGGAGATTTTTCATCCATAACGTGTCAACTGTCGCTAATGGATAATGATACACCAGTTTATATTTCACCGTTAATCTCTGATCACCAGGAGTGGAGGGATGACAGGTGTTCTCAAAGGGTGTGGACACACTGTCGGACGCCTGCGAAAGTCCCACGCAGTCTTGGTCCAAAACGTGTGCATCGCCAGCCTGTTCGCCCACGCCCGTTTCCTTTATGAAAGAGCAAATACGACAACTGAGCCAATTTCGGGATGAGGTATAATTTCACCGGATTAATCACTGTACTTATGAGGATCTGGTTGGGTGGGCGCGTGAAACTGAGGCAGCAGCGTGGGTGGAAAGGTAGTTATGAGAAATTGAGTTGGAAAGCTATTAGGTACGCCCAAAATTTTCTCGATAGGCATGGCAAGCATGATATTTGACATCCGAAGCTATCTCACGCTTTAAAATACGCTGCTACGAACAACTTAAAACCCTCAACTTCCTCCGTTGATTGTGGCGAAATACTCCTGCACTTTTTGCCGCTAATAACGTTATTATTGCATAAATCTTATGATAAAATAATTCGATAGAATGAGGTTTCAACGTCTTGTCACTGTAAGCCAGAATAACAAGAAAAGAAGTTAATATATATGCCATAAAAATATAACTTGCATTTATACTTTAAGTGCATTATTCCCAAAACTATAATTATTCAAAAAAAGAATTCTGCAACTATCCTTTGCATTACCTATCGTACTTGCACATAGAAACGCCAATTAATATTATGATTGAGACAGCAAATCCAGTGGGAATTGACTTTCACATTCGCCGGATAAGAACTAGTCCATATAATTATCAACCAATGCGACTAAAACACTATCACGAAGTCACGGGAGAAATATTTAAATTTCAAGTTCACAATGGACACCAGCATAACACCAAGTCAAGTCAAGCTATCAAGTAGTTCATTGATTAAATTTTCTCATAAGCAACTAAAAGACACGATCGTAGGCGATACATATTAGTGAGATATTCCCTAACAAGAGATTAAGAAAAATGCACAATCGTTCTCCGTAGGTATTCTCCATTTCCATTCATTCTATAACCACACAAACGAGAGATGTACGAAATTACTAATACGATAATAAAAAAACGAAAAAGCACTAGCATCACCTGAGAGTGAAATTGTGCTTGACAAACTGGGGAGCCGAAAAAAGCTAAGGTGATAAAGAAGTGAAGTAGCAGCAAAAAAAACTGATGAATTGCTCTCAATTCGAGTGCGAAAGAAAGAATAAAAGTCGGAAGACGCAAAGGAGTATGTTCCACAGATGTATCGCCCCGTGTACCTACGTCTGTTGAATCCATTGTCATTAATAGCGCAAAATTTTCTTCGCACCATTGAAAGAATGGGGCTACAGCTACAGATAGGTTTTGCAATGCAGAGATAAGATGTCGAGAAGATATAAATACGGGAGAAGAAAAAGTAGGGGGCTCCGAAAAACATTTTCTTGGGTGTAATAATGATCTCTGACTCGAGTAGTCGGTACATTCCCTTGGAATGAATAAAAAAACGGACACAGCTGCGGTGCTGGAGATTGTGGCCATTCAAAGAGAATGAATTTTTACGCGCACCATTTGTCGCTTGCAACTCAATCCAACTCACGAAATGAGAACTCGAGCCGAGAGTGTGAAAATGAACCAATCAAGTTCTGCCATCTTTTCATTCCTCCGGGATATTTACAGCCCCAACCTGCAAGAGGCTCAAGATTATCAAGTAATAAGAGAGGGCAACAGAAAAACACCGCTGAATGGGGTTCACGTATCGAAGAAGTGAGTTAAAAACAGAGATGATTGCAGGAAAAAAGATGGCTATGGTTTGTGCACCACTTTTTCTCTGGAGAGAGACATACTAAACGAGTTGATAGTCACCAAGAAATACCATATCATGTTTATTCCAGCAATGTTATTAAGCGAGTGATAATTTGTGGGGAGTTTATCATTTAAAAATTTGACGGGCAAGAATCAAGACACCTGAGTTCTGGCAGTCCTGTAAAATTTAATACCTCATAAGATAAATCATAACAAGAAAATAACTTTTTGCTTATATTTTACACGTGTTTTCAACGGGAAACTGTAATTAGGTATAATAAGAAGCTAAATATATACGACGAGTGCAAATATTGAGAATATCCATAAAATGCAAGTCGTTATATTCGTCTTTAAAATCAGCGAAGAGGGAAGAGCGACATAGAATTCGAAGGAGGAATTCAACTGGACACCAAGCGTAAGGATCTCAGCCGAACCATGGGAATGCGTTCGCAATAAACAAGCAAGCATACAAGGCAAAGTTCTGCTACTTTATGTTATACACCATCAACATATGCAAATGATTTCCTTTCGGAATCGCTGAATCAGCACGCGAGGGCTAAATGACCCTATACGTTATCCACGATGCTGGAAAAGGAAAAAATGTAAAATCATGGAAATTTTACAATTGGGAAAGAAAGAAGGGATTACAGAAAGAATGTTTAGTTCACAGTCAATAATATTTTTAGGTGCCAAATCAATAGACGAATGCCATTGGCTCAGCATGCCACTGGCTTGGGAAAAATTTGTAGTGCACTTCGGTAAGATGGGACTAAGTGGGGCTTCCGGTTAAATGAATAGGAATGGTGATGGAGTTTGGATGAACGTGGCGGGCAGCTAAAAGTAAAAATACCTTACTCAGAAGTCGTGAAGGGATTCCACGGAAATCATCCCATTCCAAGGACGCAGGTGGTAAAAATACTTCATGGAGAGTAAAACTACAAAATATTTCTTTACAAAAACTCATCCAAATTTTACACACTTTAATTTCTGTATCTTACGGAAACCGATATCTACCATGAAATAACAGCACGACCCATCGTAAGTTATCGCGTAGAAAAAATCTTATGAGTAAAATAATTACTGAATTCCTGCCTTAATTACAATAAATTGGCTAAGAAGTATCAAAATAGTGGGGCATTGGAAAAGCCAGAGAAGAGGCCCTAATACAAGAAAAGTCCGTCCCAAATTCTAACAATGAAAGTGATTCTTCTGAGAAGAGTCGACGGAGCTATAACCCTGAAGATCAGAAAGCATTACAATAATCTGGAAGCTACAAAACATCAATGTTCACAATTTTAAAACTTCCAGGAACAAAGCTAGAACTTCAATACTACATGAATATGCTACCAATACGTTTTGTAGAATCTATGTGGGACATACGTTTTTAGTATCTATTCTAGATTTAGCAAAGGAGAAATGCGTCGGAATATCGTAGATAAGGTGTACTGAAAGAAATTTTCTACTACACATGAGTGATATTAGAGACAGGTGTACCACCGATACAGAAACCTGAGGTTTCCCATGAAAAAAGTGCGCGACGCATCATGATCTATCTTGTGGTCAAAACTTCTAAAAAGTAATATTATTATTGGATACTAAAATATAGCTAAATAAAATACCTTTATTAAGGTAATAATAACAATAATATCACCACTTAATTAACCCTTTCTGTATCAGTGGTACATATATGTACTTCTCGGTCTTTTTTCTTTGACCAAAACCCTTCTTTTGTACATCAAATTGGATTTCAGAGATACATTCCTAGGTCATATTACTATCGGCCTGGTTAAAATTCTCCTAAAAAAGTGCACCAGGCGAAAAGACTAACCCATTTAGATGAAATAAAATACGTTATTTCACCACCTAATGAATGCTTAATCACAGATACACTGTATTGTATATTCCACAATTTTTTTAATACTCTGACCTAGTTTCGACATTATACTCTATGTCATTTTTCAAAGGCTTATAGTGTCATAGGGCATAGTTTATTGAGTCAAAACCTGGTTCAGGCTATTAAAAAATTGTGGAATTAGATTATTTCTGTATTCGAGTATTTGTGATTATTTTTCCTGTTACAACATTCCACAAAATATCGCCATCCTCTCGTAAGTTGGTCAAGAATGCTAATGGAAGTGCATAATTGACTGCATATTAATGGTAGCAAAAATCTTTAAAAAAAAGCACTTTTTACTTTTTCAGCTACGCTTCCGTGACTTCTGGAAGAGAGATGAACAAGTGCACCACCAACACATCAAACCACTGATGAGCTGGGACCAATTTATCGCGAGTAGGCTCGGTTGAACGAGAACTCCGATCACAGGGAGGAGATATATAGATGAACGCAGGGGGAAAGCAAAAAGTAAAAGGGCGATCCTTCCCTCAATCAGGAAGCGCGGAGGGAATCGACCGCCACCGTCACCACCACCACCACCATCATCATCCCTCTCCAGCGACGACGCAAAGGGGCAGAAAACGAGGAAGGTGTCCCGCCCTCGCTCCTTTTCCACCACGCTGAGCACGGACAATCTGAGATGGTCCGGATTTCAGCGGAGCGGCACGAGTGATGAAGGGAATTACGATTGGGGAGGAAATTGGTGACGTGGGCGGCGAGGGCGGTCGGTCGTTAAAGTCTCCGGGGGCCCCCGAGTGAGCGTTCCCCCGCGTCCTCCAACAGCGCACGACGGCGTGCGGGTTCGATCCGGGATGGTCACAAGGCTGCGCGCTAAATATCGCCGTGATTTAAGGAGGAGGGAGGCCTGGATCGGAGGCGGAAAATGTGATAAATGTTAGCACTTAAAGGCTCAACGTGTATTGGAGTAACGGGGTTAGTTTCGTGGGAAGAGCGCTCGTTAGAGAGACTAGCTTAAGATCGTGTGCGCAAATGCGCCCCTCCGATCAATATAGTCGGTGACGTAGTCGTGGTCGTGGAAAGTAAGAATTTTATCATGACCAATACAATTACTTTCGTATTCCATGATAACCGAAATTCCATGCCATCTATCTTCTTCACCAAATCTGCACCTTCGAATTGACGAGGGATGTCAATGAAAATTGTTGGCTAGAAACCAGCCTCTTAAGAATTCTTAAAAGTGAGAATTAATAGGTTTAAGTTTAATTAAGACTGGTTTGGATAATTGAGGGTAGAGCTCACCCATAAATTTCCAAAAGGCGAGAGAATTTTCGTACAATCAGGGTAGGAATGTCAGTTACTTTCCTTGGGGCACCTCACACTCAGATTTCATTGAGGATTTGAAAAGGCTTCATCCGAGATTTGAACCGCAGACTCTTCGGGAAGTAGTTCAACACTCCACCAATCGCAATACTACACTATGCTACCATACCCTCCACGTATTTGTCATAAAGGGGAATTTACTCTCCTGACTCTTGCTAGGGAGGCCTGCGAACATCAATCCCAGTGCGCCTAAAAACTAAACAACATGTTTTGTATAATCAGAATCGTTGACCGAACGTAGCGATGGAGTATGTTTCAACCCAAATGCCTTGTACCTCTAAGCATCGTGCAAAAGGTTTTTTTCCAATTGAGAGCTTTTAATTCTAATGCATTCATGACTCTCAAATGACCACTGTAAAATAAAACGTCAAGGATTGATTATTTAAGGATATCTATTGAACATACCAGTATTATTTATGAATTATTTAACCCAGTGTTTCACAAAAGTATAAAAGTTGGAAAACTTGGGGTTCATTAAAATTAAATTATTGAAACTAGCTTAGGGTTAGCAAGTCAAATATTCGCATACGAATTCACTACGGCACGCCCGGAACAATAAAAATTATAATTTAACAGATTAAATCGGGAATCCGAGGAAAAAAAATAAGTCGTGCCCTTGTGTATAATTTCCACTGTAGCTCATTAGCCTATTTTAAGATTCCCAGCGACTTTTTTTTACCGATTGTCATTATTTATTCATGGGAAATGATAGTTATATACGATATTTTTAATGATTTTATCGCATGAATTTCATTTTTGGGATTTATGAACAAATTATAATTAACTATCGAATGAAAGATGAGAAAAAATAAATATTTACCAGTGTTTTTAAAATACGGCAGTATCATGTGCATGATGAAATATATTTAGAAGATGTGTGCTGCAACAAAGAAAATAAGTGAGTTCAGGCTAAAAATGGGAGATATTGGTCACCCACCACCAGGAAAAGGCCAATGCGCCTCGCTTTCCGCAGGGAAGAGAGTCCCAAGAAAGTACAATGTTCCCTTACGTCTCTATTATCGACCTCCGTTATCACATGAACACCGCAGACTATAGAAAGTGAAACGCTTGCATCCATAAGTTGGTGAATCCCTATAACAAAGAGGAAAGCTTACCAGTTATCTCAAGTTGGAAACGAAATCAACCAATATAATTGACGGAAGTGACCCCTACTTGCCTATTCGGAAGGCAATTTCTTCAGTCTCCGACATCCTGGATGAGGATTAACGAACCAGGCAACTTTCCTAAGCGTCGTTGGGTCTCGAGACCTTTACAGCAAACAGCCGAGTATGCCACACAGAAGAACACACTGTGCCGGAAAAAAACTTTCAACTGACAAAATAAGTGTATTTTCAATCCAAGGAAAGACAACAAGTAACGCTTGAAACACCCACTATTATAATTTTTAATCGTTCGAGGGGTAAATGCAATTGTCAAACTTTAAAATTGAAACCTTACTAGTTTTCTTCCGATGCTTATCATATTGTGTATTATGATACGTGAATACGTAAAGATTTATTTTGGTTTCTAATTTTAGTCTTGCTTTTTAATAATGAACAATTTTGGCAGATAACAGAAAGTGAATTGAGATTTTACTTAAAAAAAAGAGCATTTTTTCTGATTTTTCTTCTTTTCCAACTTAATATGTGCCCCTTAACCTTACGCGCACACAAATAAAATATCTTGCAACTAATGTGAATTTACTAAACATGAAGGAATATTTATTGATTCCTAAAGAGAAAAATAGCCACGGAAAATTACCAACTTCAATTTAATGCTTTCAATGCAATCCACGGTCCTTAATTTATTAATACATATTAAAAGTTGATATGTGGCAATAATTGGAAGGAAGGGAAACCAAAGAAATGGTTCATTGTTGTGGTATCCGAGGAGTGAGTGGAGGGATCTATTTTAATCGCATCAACTGGGCAGCAGCGGATGGTTACCTGGTTACGGGAGGCATCTCTCTTCCTCCCCCGTACGAAAAGATCCTTATCTGAGGGCACGATTCACGTGGAAGCGGAAAAAGAGGATGGGGGAATTGGCGGCCACCCCCTAGGCAGGGAGTCGGTCAGGCCTCGAGATTCGTGATAGCTCCGCGGAGCGGGAAGCAGGACTGTTGGGGGTGGTGAATGACCCCCTGCGGAAGAGAAACGAACAGCATAAAGCTTTCGTTTTCTTCTTCCTCACTCCCCGCTTTAGGCCTTTCTTTATCTCCTCCTCAAGGCAAATATTAAATAAAGAATCACCGAAATTCCTTAACGACGCAGTTAACTGAAGCCAAAAATAAAAACACAACGTTTCTGAATTACGTCGATATTATTTTCACCATCATTAGTCAACAATACTGGGATTGGTTTGACGCAGCTCTCCATTCCTCTCTCCTATTCGCCACCCTTTTAATTGTGACGTATTTCTTCTCTTTTACATCCTTTATAACCTGCCATATGCAACTCTTTCGTGATCGTCCCTAGCTCTCCTTCCCTACCACCTGTCCTTCTGCGATTGTTTTCATCAGGCCATCATGTCTAATAATATGACCAACTGAGTATACCGTCTACTCCTTAAGAGTTTTAGAAGATTTGTCATTTCTCCCACTCTTCTTAGCACTTACTTATTTCTTACTCGGTCGATCCATTTTATCTTCACCATTCTACGGAAGCTCCTCATTTTGAATGCTTCCACTATTGACTTCTCTCCTGCTGTAAACCTCCAAGCCTCGCTCCCTCAGAGAAATATGCCAGATGAAATATGAAATATATATGAAAATAAGTAGGAACAGGAAAAAGTTAAGTTTATTGACGCCAAATATTATAAGCTCGTTCCTCAAAAAGACTGAGGGAGGGGCAACAAACACTAGATGGAAAGGGAAAGTGTAGGAGGAAGAGGGAAAGCATTCCATTTTGTTACTCATCGGTATTTTCGGGAAAATTTTAATTAAATCCCCAAAATTGCGCTTCAATAATTTAACAACTACGGAATTCACCCCTTGGTTACCGAATAGTCAGCTTTACCTGGGAACATACAATGTAAAAGGAGTGAAGCTCAGGGGTAAAAACCTGGGTCCTACAAATGGATAAACGCGGAAGAATACCCGGAAAAACCAGCAGAATTCATCATAATCTCCGCGGAAGCCTACTTGGAAACCTATTTTTAAGTTGAAATTCGGAAGAAAAAAAGGCCGCGGAATGGGTATTTCATTTCAGGTTATTTTCAAAAATTTTCAGAGAAAAACTTTAACTTGATGAATGGAAGAATTTTTCTTGGAAATAAATCATGATTTTAAATGGGAATGGATTAATGGAAACGCCTATCATTTTCTACTTCTAAAGAGGTGTAACATCATTTCTGATTATTATTTGAATGACCTCTTTGAGATAAAAAAAATTCTTTAAGTTGAATGAAGTATTATGATTAGTCACCTGGCAACCATTACTAGATGGACCCATCTTTAGACGAGATGCCAGAGTTAACGTTGTCCCACCTGAGTAGCTTAGTGTTTGCGTTAGAACACCAGGAACCCTAAAAAGGGAACGAGCTTCATAAGCTTTTAGTGACAGAAAGTGAAACCAACAATCAAATCCGAATGACATAAAACGGAAAAGGTCCAATGCATCACTTTCACTTGCAGTGCGTCGTGAGAAACATTAAACACGGCGATAATTAAACGCGAAGGAGTAACGAGGGTTTACTTTCCTTAATATATGGACGATTACAGAATGCGATAAAATTCAAAGGAAAGGTGATCCTTCAAACTCGTTTGGAAAACAAAACACGCTGAACGTAATTGAAGATTCTTCGGAGAAAGTGACAAACAACAAATAAATTATCTAGCAGACAGAATCACGAAAGGTTTTTATACATTTAAGCCGTAACAATGTGGCCAGGACTGGAAATAATTAATGGCTTATTCAATGTCCTGAACTAGCCATTCAAATTAAGTTCACTATAGCTATGAACAAGGTGAGCAGTGGCCAAGAAATAGGCCAAGGACAAATTTCACCTGACAAGCAATAAACAGTTCATTGTTTACTCACGTGTCCAAATGAGAGGGCAGTACAAAGCGATGTAACAGGTAACACCCACCGAAGAAATGCGACAATGACGGAGGGAGAAAACAATCAAGACACCTTGACTACGATTCCAACCCAGATCCGTCGAGAGCATGCCAAATACCAATAAAAATATTGAATTAACACTGGTGGTAATTAATTCGTTCGTGATCTTTCGCTTGAAGAGCCAAAATGTTTTTCCTGTTTTTCCCCGTATTCTTCATCAATAATAAAATATGTTTTCCATCCTGGAGGCATTGCAGAATTGTATAGGACATGTCAAGATAAAATGGATAAAAAAAAACTCAGACATACTAGCAGTACAAAAAGTAATCTTCCACACTGCAAAAAAACTAAAGTTTTGCTAAATCACAAGTGGAATAGTTATTTTTCTAGTGTAGTGATCATGAATATCACCAAGTTTCACCAAGTAGAATTACTATATCCAAAGATTAGAGCCGTAGGTATAATGGCCGATTAAAGTTTATAATACCATAAAATTTTCACAAAAATCGTTTTAAAGTGAACTAGATAACATTAAGGCAAGCAAAATCAAATACAAATCAAATCAAAGCAAATTCTATCATGGACCAAAAATATAGATTAAATAGAGAAATTATTCATTTTGCCTCATAAGCAGGGTACTGACAGTCTAATATTTTTTTTCAGACCAAATAACAAAAATTTAACAAATTGAAAAGAAAAAATTGGGTGAAGAGTCTGATTTAAAGATATGGCGTCATGTAATGATAATACAGGACATGCAAAGTTTAATTTTTTCTTTTAAGCTATATATGAGTCCCTTTAAATTTCAGTGAATGATTCTTGATATTTCCATAAGCTCATTCCATTGCGCCACCTTAATACTGGCTCATACTGATAGATAATCTCCATTTTTATTGAAATGCACCCACTTTCTTTCTTAAATGATTTACCACATCGAAGCTTTTGCAAGCATGGGAAAACCAAGAAGAATGAGGCAAGATCACCTGATTATCACAAAACTCCAATCGCTGAAAGCTATCACTTCGACATGGGAACATATATCATCATTACACGGCTCAAAACAGCTAGACTAACTTTCTACGCGGAAATGCGCTTTGATTTTTCGAAGGAATAGCTTAATTCTGAAGATTTATGTGGGGTGCGGTTTCCTTATTTCGTGGCAGCAAAACTAGCTTCAAGAAGAACTTTAAAGACCAGCCAATACCGGAATATGGGCACTATTAGTAAGGCCAAACATATGTTTGGTAATGCTGAAGTTGAAATTCAGCTGGAAGATAACAATGAGATGTGAATTTGGCGGAATTCGAATCGGGATATGAAAGGTCAACGTCTTCAAAATGCAATAAAATTATCGAACATATTACTAAAGAAGAGAATGTTACTTTTACGGGTAGGTAAAATACGTATTCCGATAACCTACTTTAATGCAAGAAAATTCACCGATAATGAGCAATACAGGAAACCATAAACAAAAAGAACTAAAATGTATTAGCATTCATATTGTTTTATTTCAGGAAAGAACTTTTTCGAGGAGGAAAGAACGCCGATGTATAGAAATATCCTTAAAAATAGCGAACTATTCCCAGTAAGTTTGAAAAAGAGACTCATAAATAAATGCCAAAAGCAAGATTCAGCTCATGGTCCAACATCATTGTCACTCATTATCCTTGGGGAGACAAAATAGCGTCGTTTTACCTCGATTCGAATTTTTAATCTGAAAATTATAACTAACAGCTAATAAAAGAAATAGTGCGCATTTAATCTTGATCCATGGCACGAATATGTAGGACTATGGTCGGGCCTAATTTTAATATTTATTTCCTCACAATAAATGGAGATACTCGACTTTAGCATGCACAAAATAAATGATAATAAAATCATCTACATTAGCGCTGAGTGAATGCAAAAAAACGTAACATGAAAGTCTATCAAATAAACTTAATTTAATGTCCAAGTCAGACTCCTTCGTTATGGGTGAGAGCCAAAGGAACGCCATCAAATTGAAAGAAATGAGTCCTAAAGTATGCTATACGGCTCGCCTCTCCGGACTTCAGGGAAAGATCGTGCCCGCACAAATGAGGCCTAAAGGTCAAATTCATGAGCAAAAAGTATAGGTGTTCTTCGGGTCCGGCGGAGACTTATATCTTTTTCTCCCAAGCATGATGAACCGTTCGACTTTCACGAAAGAACAAAGTGTAGTATATACATATATATATCCGTTTCCGAAACTTCGACCGATTCTGCTTTCGTCGAAGACAGCGGAAAGTGATCGGAGTGTTCACGATCCCCGAAAGGAAATTTCGTTTTCAAGGTGAATGATGCATCACGAAGAGATTCCCTCCCACCACCTCCCAAATCTATTCCCGAAAAATTCCGAATACTTGCTAGTAGTCGGAGCGAGAGTGGCCCACGAGCGTCGTCTCTGATGAGAAATCAATTAGGAAAAATGGCCCATCTATTACAAGCGAAGCCCACCTATCCTAGATTTCACAAACCTTTCCAATTTCTCGGAAAATGTTAAATAGGTCGATAAATGATTAAACGATGGATTTCCGATCGTGGTATCATTATTCCAAATGAGACAGAGTGATGAGGGGTATTTCGTGAGGATGCATCCTAGACTAAAACAGGAGAAAATTCATCAATTATTCAGCTATTTTCCTATTTTCGTGATGATTTCAACATGTGCCTATATCTACGTAGGAAATCACTATTTCTTAGTCACTAGCACACTTTCACTCAAGAGTCTATTCCTGTTTCGTCAAATGAGAAACATATTTTTAGACATATTTTTATACAGCTGAAAGCTTGAAAACGACACCAATTTTAGGGTAAAAAACAAGAATTGACAACAATGAGAGGTAAGATAAAAATATATACGGGTCACATACACACTAAGAGGAGGATTTTTTTTTTCAAGCCAAAAAATTAGTGCAAGATATATTCTCGACCCTGCTAACTGAACTAACGAATGAGTGTTGAAAATAAAAAAGACCATACGGGTCACATGCGCACCAAGTGACGGTTAAATATTTTTCCAGCCGGAAAATTAGTGCAAGATGTGATGCGGTTCTTTTCTCGACCTTCTACTGAATGGGCGAAAAAGAGCACCGCAGAATATCACACCAATTTGGAAGAGAGTGGAAAAAATTAATGCGCTCGCCTGATCCCCGGGGGAAGGAAACGGCGCTCTCGGAGGGAGGTAAGGGGAGAGAGGTTGGCGACCCCTGGGCAAGGGCAGAGTTCATCCCCCGGGAGGAAGAAGGCGGGATTTCGGAGACCCGGAACCATTACGCATGTCATGAGGAGCACACACACAGATACGGGGTTGGCTCCGTTTTTCTTCCTCTCGCGTGTATCAAGTGAACTGGTGAGGGATTTTTGCAGCAAACACCCTTCCCCGGGGTAGTCTCCAGCATTTCAGTGTGTGGCTCCACCCCCGCGAATTACCACCTTCACATCGTACCCCTCCCCCCACAGTTACATCCATGACTTGCCATCTCTCAAACCACCCGATATCCGCCCTTGAGCCACGCCCTTATGATAAATCATAAAGAAAATTATACTTCGTACTGACTCACACTCTCGCATTCGGTGATTCAACCCAAAAGTTGGTTTGGATAGGTTAGAGTAGGGCTCATCCCCCAATCAGCCACAGGAGTACGAATTTCCTACATTGAGGGTGGGGAGTGGGAGGAATTTTGGGGGACAAGGGGGAGCGTGGCTCCCCGAACGGTAATTGTAACTGGTAATTTGTCAAAAAAAAATACGAAACCTGAGCATTCAACTCAAATGAAAACCAAGAAATACATCAAAATTTTAAATTAAGTATGGGCTTCGATAGTATGTACTTAAAAGGTTGTTTTCAGAGGATAATTTAAAATAATTTTCCAAGAGCACTTACGGTCTATAAAACATCCCCCCTTTCAGTGGGGGATGTTCCATAGCCCTAAACCCCTAAGGATTGCTGCCCCCTCTTAACTGTAAACTTAGCCTATGTTGGGGAGGACAGTTCAGTTCAACTGAGTTCGACCTCACATAGAATATGGGAATGTTGCAAGCTATTTTGAGTGAAGGAGGAAATAATGCTACATAATAGTGGAAGGCGGAATAATAGAATAGGAGTTATACGATAGAATGAAAAGGTATGGGCCATAGTATTATTTGAAAAGGGAAGTTCAATTTGGGTAGGGAGACAAGGTGGAGTGATTCGCAAAATGGTCCACGTAAACCTACTTTAGCCCACCATAGCCATATGGCTACATCCTACAATTCTGAACATATAAAGCTCTCGATGAAAACTCGCACTCCTTTTTGCTGTCGAATAGTCGCACATACGTTAGAAAAACTTGCAATAACTTAATACATTCATTTGTTTATTTATGAAGGAAGTAATTACACTCAAGTAAACAGGAAATGGCACTGCATTGATTATTTTAATTTTCCTGTATCCAATAATATGTTTACCCTAAATTTTCATCCTTTCTATCAAGGTCAATCGTAGAAATTGAACAACATTAGATTCTGACCTCTTTACAACCCGGTGAAGCTAAATGGCTGTGGGTAATTCTGAAGAAAAAAGATGATGTATCACCAAAATATTTCACTTTCTTGCTAAAGGCGACCACAGGAGCAGAGTACCTAAATATCTTAACTATCTCAAGCGGAAAGTTTTCTAGGTGGAAATGGGTTAACTAGAAGAATACTTTGAAAATACATCCAAACTGCCTTATAACGATCACGCGAGTGACGAAATCCCGCCTGAAAACGAGGTGAGTTTCGGGACTCTTGGACATTCCTATGAGCACCAATGTTTATTTCTCCGCATGTAAAGAGTACGGCTGATACGAAATCATCTCTGTTACGAGCTATTCTTTAGGGGATTGGGGAAACTCAACCGTCCCTTATCCTATCAACAGTGACTCTCACGAGTGGCCATCACCACATAGTTCTACCGTTGATCTAAAAAATCCTTCCCTTTACAGCCATTTCATGGAAAGGGTGGGATGATGTTTAATTGCTACGAATCTGCACATAAAGACGATTTAAAGAAGCCGACAATCCTGTGGTGTATTGGGTAAAATCCTTTATTATGGATATAATGAAATCCCGTTTATGACCAAATAGAGCGATAATCCCCTGAAATTCGCTATAAGCGATTTTCACCGTAACTTTTTCGGATTTTACTTCGAAAATATAACATTAATCCCCAAGAATTTCGTCACCGTATCTTCGCATGAAATCGCAAGTTTTTTTAGCACATCAGAAGCTTCCTCTTGCGACACTGTCCTTCCCCATTCCACAACCGGCGAGCCCTCATCAACCCCTCGCGAAGCCATTCGTCTTCCCAACTCTCTCAACCACCCCGCGGTGCATTGCCCCCACTCCTCACCACCCAGCCACAAAGACAACCCCAGGCAGGGAAGAAGGGTCTCTCCAGCGAAAATGCCGGATAAAGGAGTTGATTAATGAGTCCTGGGGATGGGAGGTGTTAATTCACTCCGATATGTACGACGCGGAATGGAGGGATAAAGCATTGCCTCATCCTTTTCTTTGCATTCTGGGAATGAAAGCGAGAGCTGTAGAGGGTAAGCCTGGGGTCGCATTCGAATATTTCCCATGATGCCCTCTTCGTGTGCAATCAAACGCAGGAAAAGAATGCATTAATTAATCATTTTGCAGCATCCGATGCATGGAGCCGCGTGCACAACTTGAGGCCAAAAGAGACAAGGAGCCAAGAAAAACGTCTTTATCCGCTAAGGACAAATGCCTCTGGATATAAATTTAAAATTTATTATGAACTGCAAGTATGCTTTTAGATTAAAAATTATGGGGCCAATTCTCCCGTTCTATAATTTACGCTGCTCTCCGTTTAGCATTCGAAATGAAGAAATAATTCACGTTACATCACTTTCAGAAATGGAAATTCGCCGATACATGTATTAACTTAAATATAATGATATCAAAATCATCAAGTAAGGAAAGTGAATATAGATATTACTACACTAAAAATAAGAAAAAAGTAAAAACATCTTTAACTTAAGATGAGAATATGGCACAACGTGAAATAATATTCAGACAATAACCACCTGAACCCAATCACTCACTCTCAGTGATTCAATTCGAAGGAACCGATGGATGAGGGTAAAGCTCACCTCAGGCTAAGCCATAGGCAAGTAAATAAAATACACCCAAACACCACCTGACCCCAAATGGCACTGTTAATAAATAGTTAGCTAAATTGATATTAAATATTAAATCTTAAAATAAAATAAATGTGAATGACAGACATGATATTGGTGCCTAAAATATTTCTCTCAAGTGTAAATGAGACACGTAAAGAGCGCCATAAGTGTGGTAGAAATGTAACGAGCTCCTTTCTCACATTATCTTGAGATAACCTTGAAAATCTCCCTTGAAACGCGTACGAATCTACCTTTAAATCGAAATCTCAGCCCTGCTTCACCACAGTAAATCAGAATAAGTTGTGAAATAACGAGACTACGGCTAAATAAGTCGAGATGAGACACGTGAAGAACGTTAGACATGAGGTAGTAATGCTGCGAGTTCCTTTCCCGAGTTGTTCCTGACATGAACTTGGAAAACTCTCATGAAAAGTATACGAATCTACATCCAAATCGAAATCATAGCACTGCTACACGAAATTAAACCAGAATAAGTTATAAAATAACGAGACTAGGACTGAAAAAAGTCGCATGCTACCATTCAGGCCAATCAAAAATATGCTCCAGAGAAACGGGTAAACCATTTCACATCCTTCCACTTCACTCGGACTTCGAGAAGAGAGGAGAATAGTACACCGCGCTGGAAAAATTAAAGATCAGACGGATGGGAAATGACTACGCCTTAAGAAACCGTAGCCACCCGCTTAACGGGATGACCTGGAGGAGAAATGGTTGTAAAAAAATAAATATATATAAAGGGAGCACAAAGATACTGCATCGTAAAACGAACGGTCGAGACTGGGCCATGCGAGAGAGGGCGTGGAACACGAGAAGATGGGGAGGATAAAATATGGCGACTCTTGGGAAAGGGTGAAAGGGAAAACCAGGGGTCGCGGGCGAAAGTCGAAAGTCGAGCAGGGCTATACCGCGAGGAGCGGGGCGAAGGTATTCACAATGGGACCAGAAATGTCCATCCTCCATTGTTGTCTTCATCATTAAGTGCCGTCGCTTTTCTACGGACAGCGAGCAATTAAACTGTCTTTTTTATGAATAGGCGGATACTCCGAGCAGGTGTCGGCCGGTCTTCTTTCGGAGCCTTGGGAAGGGCTTCGATTTGCGTTCCCTGGTCCATTTACTTCACTCAGCCGACCGCATTCGCGGCTAATCTTGGGCTATGATCTTTCAAGCTTCATCACGAGTAAAGCCTTGTTCACACCAGGAAAACTTGGCGTAACTGTGGCGATTAAAATTTATAAAGAGCATCTGTTTATCCACAGCAACTTAAAATGTCGTAACTCGACTATGGATAGTCATTAGGTGAGAAAAGTACAAATTAATCAGGAATATCAGTTTTGCTTTTCGAGAGACAAAAACTCACATAAGTCCTCCAAAATCGACTTCTCGGGTGATGCGCAGTTTGAGATTTCCTTGAAGGAATATGGCAATAATTGCGTTAGTCAATCATAAATTCAGTTCCCCAATTTAAGCTGTTGTAAACGGATATTAGGGACTGTATCAGACTGCAAAAATGAGAGTAAACACAACATCCATTTGCACAGCATCCCTACATATCCAGCCAAAATTCTGAAAATTAGTCTCTTAGAAAGCACTTACAGTTTAAATATAATATACTTAGATGAATTATTCGGCTGAAAGATATCTGAAAATAGAATCTGATTGATAATTCTAATTATCAATCACAATCAAACAGATCGGTCAAATTGTCAGCTTAACCAGTTTTGAAACCCATGGCTGCGAAAATATTGACAGAGATGGCATTTTCTCTTAGTTTTGTATGTAATATCTCTTAGCTACGTATATTATACGTATTAATAACTTATACTTCCTACAACTCCCTAATTATTCACAGCCAACCGTTACGAGCCCATTTGAAATTATTGTTAGTTATTAAATATCGTGATTGAAATAGCGTCATTCACCCTTTTTACCCTCCCTTCTTTCACTCGTTTGTACTGAATTCCAATTGAAAACCGGTTCCAAAGTATATTTTACAAAGTAATAACCGAACTAAAAGTAAATTTTTCTTCGAGGAAAGTTGCATGTTGTTATATTAGCGGAACTGAATTCGAATGCTTAGTTATTCTTAGAACGACGAAGTGCTGGATATGGTTGGCGAGGATAGGTAACTTTTAGATGAAATACGGAGGATACAGAAGGTATGGATGGGAGGAGTACTTAGCGGGGAGGGGATGTTGAAAATGGTGTTAGAGGGTAGAATGTTAGGGAAACGAGGGAGGGAAGGAAAAGAATAGGATTTTCAGATAGATTGAAAGGTAGGAGGAAAGTGAATTGAAGAAGACAGTGCTGGAAGGAGAGGGAGGCCCCGAGATCACTTCTTTAATACTCCATGGAAACCTACCTTAATCGGTAGAATACTACAACAATAAATTATTCTTACTTAAGATGGTGTACGGTTAGGGTTCTTAGCTTAAAACGGACCGGAGGGAGATACATGAGAGGGATTGAGCCAGCGTAAGGCAAGTGACGAGATGGATAAACAAGGAAGACATTAGAGATGGAACAGTTGGCAAAAGAGACAGAAGTGGACGGTATAGGCGTGACAATGAGGAATGGCATTTAACAGTGGGCATTGTACGGGAGAATTCTCCGAAAGCGCACGAGAAGAAGAAAATGACTAGCATGCATTTTGGACGGCGTGCGGTGAAGCAGAAAGGGAGACGAGACATGGGGAGGGAGTCCGCGGTGGAAAAATAAGGTATCTGGTAAGACTGAATCGATATCAATCGCCGTTAAGCCTCGCTAACAACAAGTAAACTTGGACAAATTAGACTTATGATGAATCAGCTAAATTAAGGGCACTTTTCTTCAATCGTTGAACAAAACGCACGGCAATCGTTAAATCAATAGAAAACTTAACGGTAGTTCATTGCTCTCTCATTAGAAAAAAACTAAATGATAAAAATATTGGTTTTCAGAATTTTCTTTCATTTTGGTATGTTCTCATGGTACCTACTGGTTTATTTCAAGATAAAGTAGAGCTATTCTCGAATGATGGCATGTGACTCAAAATAGTCTAATGAAACTTATTGTTGAAGCAAATGTAGATGGAAAGATCGGTAGAGGTAGGTCACGGATGATATATATGTAAAGAACAGGTGATTTTGAAGGGCACAAAACAAAATAATCATGTAGGTGCAACAAGATTAGCCGAAAGGACTTCGAGTGGAGAGCTGCGTCAAACCAATCTTATGAATGATGATTGTTGATGATGTCGATTTACGCTAAGTTAAGTCAAGTGAACAAGGCTTTATTTTTATAAAATGTTTGTTTATTTTCATTCATAAAGAGACTTTCAATTCTGAATTTCATACTTGTATTTAAAGGACGCGAGAATCGACCAAATCAGCACTTTCAATTCAAAACGTGCTAGAAATGAGCTGTTCCATGACATCTCTTGTTGAAAACGGTATGTATTGGCGTTTATAATTTCGAATAAATGTGTTATTATTATAGTTATTCTTCATTCAAGGTAAACACTGTTTCAACGGAGTCCACCGATGTTAATTAACGGTGATAATTGAGCTAAAACAATCGAATATCAGTGCCAAGGTCATTAACGGCATGGCTGAACAATCCGAAAAAAAATTTCAATGAAGCCAGATTGGCCCTTCAAGACCTTAACAGTTAGCCTAGTTACCGACCTTTCTACGTAACAATGCCAGAGAAAACAAAAGCCGTCGTCGTGGGGACAAAGTGCTACGCGAGGCAACGGAAGCCTTGACTAACACGAGCAGAGTGGAATGCGCAACGCAACGGCGACTCTTCCTCACGGCAATGAGAAATATAAGGACGGGACACGCGTAAGCAATTCACACGGATGTACGAAGGTTTCGGCACACGACTCCGCAGCAGCGTCGCGAGGGTTGGAGGAAAAAAAATGAATGCGCCAAAGCGCAAATATTTGAGCCGGAGTTTGCGTACCACCTGACGCGGAGGAGACTCGCATTGTTGGTGCAGAGATGAGGCGACCGTCTAGCTGGCGCCTCCGACATAAACCTCAAAAATGCCAGACGCTGATTAGCGTGGTACATACCGGACAAATTTTAGGAACAGACCGTCACGTTTCTTTGAACTCAGTTGAACGTGAGTGAAAATTCGAAATGGGAAAATTTTTTTAAAATTCTTTTGAAAAGGTGAATTTGTATGAAATGCTAAAATTTCGATAAATGCCTGAATCCATTGCTAAATTGCAGGGAAGATTTTGGCGTGGCATTATTTTTATTTGGTAGATAAGGAAATCATTGAGGTCCTGGATTGAAATAAAATCAAAATCGCATTAAAAAAATAAAAAGCCGTTCAATCTAACAGTCAAAAACTGAGTCAATAATAATACGGATAATAATAATAACTATAATAATAATAAGGTAAGATAAGATTTATTAAGACCGTGTAAGATTCTGTAAGACTTATTATGACCCATCAATTATCACCGATAAAATAGTCCTTAGCAATAGACCTGATCTAGTAGTGCAAGATAAAATTCACAATGAAACGTATTTGATAGACATTGCCGTACCTGATTCGCATAGCATCACGACAGCCTACACCAACAAAATGGAAAAGTATGGAGAACTTAAAGATGAAATTAAGAGATTATGGAAATCGGGTAAAGTACACATAATACCAATAGTTGTAGCTGTAGTGCCTCATTCAATCCATCAAGGTCTAAAAACTATTGGACTGCCGAAAAACTTGTTCATTACGATACAAAAAGAAGCAATTTTAAATACAGGTCGGATTTTCAGTAACATTTTCAACGCAGAGTAAAAAGACGAGAGTGCTTGGTGATACCCGTGCCTCAACCAAAACCAGCAAAAATGTTGTGAAAATATAATTAAAAAATAACTAATATGGTTTATTGTTCTGGGATATTGTCCATTAAGTACAAAGTTGTGCAGTACCATACAAAAGACAATTTACAAAATTTATAATGGAAAAATATAGGCATAGGCGGATACATTACAGTGAAGATGACACAGGAAAGTGAAACAGTATCAAGAGAAGTTATACAATTTTAAGGATTTGTAAATGTCGGAAAAATTCTTCGCTTGAAAGCAAACAAAGAGACAAAAACTTTCACATCCTCCCCGTAGTCAATGGTTTTACCCGAAGGTCAACCTGTTCGGTTAGGAGAGGGTATAGATCGCCCCTTAGTAAGCCATCGGCGCGAGAATTCCACAATATCATTGATGAAGCTAAATATACTGTCAAGTAACCTGTAGGGGACCTTGCACGTCGACGACCTCTAATTAAAACTCATTTTGTCTCTTGAGGTGCCTGCTGTACTCCAAATTCCCCTGGCTAAACAAATTCTGAAACGTAAAACCTATATAGCTTACGCAAACGGAGTATAACGGCCAAAAAGATCTATTAGCTAGTTGGATCAAATGATACTCCACGGATCAACATTTACTTAGCTATTGATACTCCCCGTGTAGAGTTGCTCATGGGAATACGAAGATTTTAACTTTTCGCAAAAATCCATCGGTGATGATTAATGCTTTCAAAAATTAAAAGAAAACGACACACACGCAATTCCATGAATGGTATGCCCTTGTTTCTGAAGCCATCATTCTACGCACAAAAAAACTTGTACTTCTCAATTTGCACGTGACGAGCAAAGGGTAAGCCATTCGCATCTTCTGACAAGTGAGTCACAGTGAAAATGTGTAACAAGGAGTGGTGAAGAACAGGAAGGAAGGCATTGAAGAAAAGGGGTCTTAGTCACCAGGACGAGGAATAAATCTACGTCTCCATGCCGAGCATTATAGCACCTTTCGCTCTGAAGATACACATATAGCACCAGCAAAGGAACTACCAGTACGATGACAATTTTAAACTATACCATCGAAATTCCTCACGCGATTAAAAAAATCAATCGATCGTATGCCTCTAAGCTAAAGATAATTTTCTGGTTTTATAATGTAGGCTTCTCTTACCCTTAGCATTTGATATGAGGCATAGTTCTTGTTTCAATATTTTCAAAGATATTTTTATGCATCTATTTTTATACGAATCAATTACTTCATTTTCACCCTGTAACCCAAATTCATTAAGTGACAAAGAAATAAATCTCTCTGGTTACTTTTTTGGTGATTCATTTTGAACAAATGATTCAATAGATCACTTTTACAACACTACAATTTATGTAAAGGGACTCAATACACGGGTATCAACCCTTTTTCAGGTCCTGATGATGACGCAGAGCGTTGAAACCAGGGTTGTAAGTTTCTTATATAAATTATGCATTGAAAAATCCTTTTTTAAGGAAAACATTTAAATAAATCCTTTGCTAAGGAAGTTATTAAACGCGCTGAATAAACCTACCGCGATATGGAAAGGCAAGGTTGATTAAAAAGTCAATTCACTAATGATGGGGATACGCATGTAAGATAAGTAATATTTATGAAGATAACTGACTGAGCAAAAGATATTAAGGAACAGTTGACTATGCATATGAAGTAAGGATACTAGGCCCTTTTCCACACAAATATTTATTTGAAAATGAGTCCTGACTTTCCTGATCCTGATGATGCAGTGATACAGTGAAACATGTTGACTCATTTTTTCAATAAATATCAACTAGAAAAAGAGCAAAGCATTTTTATTTCATATACTAGTATGGACTTCCAAAAAGTATCAGCCTCTACCATCCATTTTCAGTTGATTTGATTTTGAAAAACTGAAATTCTCAGATATAATAAATGTGATTGAGATATGTATTATATGCCCTAATAATATTTTTCCGATCCGGAGATAAATATAAGAAGATCATCAGACATAAGCTAGTAATGCAACGAGTTCCTCCCAATAGTGGCACTTGTTATTCGTCTAAAGAAGAAAACTATGAGAGATAAATAAGCCAGCACGAAAGAGGGGAATGCAAGGGCCCCGAAACAGACCACCCGTCCAGGAATAACAGCGCCGCACCCCGGAAAAGGAGGGAACGAGGAGGATTAAACGGCTGTGCCGGATGAATAAGTCGGCTGACTCGCTTGGCAACTCGAAAACATCTTTTTTTGGGAGGGGTTGCCCCAGCAACGTTCCCTTCGGAAAGATGAGGAAAATATTCTGTCCCATTTTCCGGAAACGATCGAAATGCTCTCGACGGAAAACGTTAAGTACGTATGATACCGCGAAAAGGAATGGGAGAGGAAATCTTTGAAATACCGTAGGCGCACCCAGACGGGCATAACTTTTGAAGGTGACCCTATTTTCTCGTCACGGGCTTAGAGTAAATATACACAAAAACGCCCAAGGCGGCTACTCGGTTACCAATAGTCGAGGCCATTGAAGTTGAAATTTTCAAATATGTAAAGGTAAATGGACAAGGTTGGCAAATGAAGTACTTATAAATGAAGTGTTTTAAATACTAATACTTCTCCTTCGTGGAAGCTAACTTTAGCAGTATTAAATTTCCATTTTAAATAAACAGCATCAGAAATCAAACGCTAGTCACAATCAGACCCATCACGGTATCTAAGATTTTTGCCATTCAATCTTGGTCCCATATGAAGGAGCCAATAATCACCCTGATATATGTATACTTTGAGTTCATAGATACTTGATATAGATAGAGAGCTGCTTGGCGTACGAAGCGTTAGGTTTTGTAAATCAGGGGAAAATTATGGCTTTATTGCAATAAGAACGTGCGACTTATGATTTCTGATGCATAATAAATTTTCTATAACATTGTGAATTATTTATGAACATATTTTTTCAGTATTTTTCATTCATTTTTGAGTCAACTGCAATGCCGTTCTCATTTAGCCAAAGTATTTCCAATTCAAATGTGTAGTTTATTTTCTGATAACTCATAAATTAGTTCTACAATCTGCCTGAGTTTAATTAAGTATGTAAGTTAAAACGTTATTTATTTCTGTTATTAGCATTTACAACACTTTATTTCAATTGAAACCTACATTTTCCTATTCATGTTTAAGGATTACAATGAGAGAAAATACAAAAATTCGGAATGTAAACTGCTGACTCCATAATGAATACTCAGGGCCGAAAACATTTCTGAACTACAGTCGGTAGAGTTTTGGTTACTGGCAATAATGAATAATAAGAATTGAAATTTTATTTGCTAAGACAATGTTTAGTTTTGGCGATCAACTTCCTTACATCATCTCGTGGAGATGCTCACTAGACACGGCAATATAATCTGTCTACGGGATTTATCGATGAAGGTTTTGTTCAGAAACTGAAGCCACGCTAGCAATCGATGACGGAACTATTTAAAGGCTTATAAACTAGATAAAAAAAAGGCATCCAAAGTCGTCATTTACGTCACAGTATCTTCATAGCAACCATGCATGGAACCATTAATGCCATTATTGTACTAAATGAATATGAATGCATCCGGTACCTGACTCCACTCCCATCACATAAGTGCAGGAGAGGTGTTTGACTTTTGCGTGCGAAAAAAAGGTCTTAAGAAAGGATGGGATGTTGCGGAGAAAGGGGTAGTGTTGAGGTACATGCATGCGAGGAGGAAGCATCCTCCCTTGAGATGTGTAACGGAGGAGCCGGCTCATGAAAGAACTCGAAACATGAGTCACCCGAATAAGTGGGAGGCGGTGTTTCCCACCTCTCCTTTGAGGGGTGCCGGCTTCCTCTCCCGGGAGAGATTTGAGGGTGCAGGGGAGAAAGGAAAAAAGCTTTTAAAACAGGCTTAAAGAAGACACGGAGGAGTTTTCAAGGGAGTGGAACATAATCATATTTCTCATGTGTATCCGCTGAGAATAGGAGCATGTATTCTTCCTGGAGGGAAGCTTACTAAAGTGCCGCGTCAATCCCAAAAATATTAATCGTAGGATTTGAAGAGGTTTGAGGCGTTCCATATGTATCTACGAGTATGCATGATGGCCAATATTCCCATATAAATTAGAATAACATCTTTTAAAATAGAACTAAGAGATCAGTACTTTTCTACATTTATTTTTCATTCCAAGCCTCGTATTACCTGGAATGAAAAATAAATATAGCAAAATGTAATTGTAAAATGTAAGAGTTTTTAAGATTTGAAAAATTAAATAGTTCAAGAGGAGCATTATTTCATTTGATGGATCAACTTTTAATGCCGTGAAATCAATTATACGAAAAATATTACAAGCTAAAATATTGGGGATCAACGTGAATATTTTCATTTTTTAGTGGTTTTTCAACTGATAATACAGTAATTTGAAGGGTATGAAAAGTGAAAACTTGTGATTGTTTTGTTAATATTGTGATTAAATATCAAAATGGTGAGTCAAAGAGAAGCTTTAGACACGTTAATTTTTTTTCATAATATTTATATCCCATTTTTATACTTATACACATTTCTCGAATAGGTATTCGATAAAATAGGACGAAAGATTACAAAAAAATGAGCGTCTGACTTCAAAGGAGTGAAAACCAAATTCCACATACCATGTCTATCTACCTGGAAATCTCATATAGGCACAGATCAAATTCGCAGAATTACTGAGAACAAATCAGAAGAGTTTTATGCTTCTAATACTAATCAAGAAATCCAGACAAATATTCTTGATCACGACACCAACTAAAATTATTTTTAAAGTGCATATCTCATCCTTTTCTATAAGAGAGCCACCAAAAGCAAACTCAAAATACACCGAAAAAAATAAGCAACACAGTTTTCATAATCATCGGTGGTCAACAATCCTAAGATTGGTTTGACGCAGCTCTCCACTCAATTCCCTTATCTGCTAATATTTGACGACCTGCGTATTTCTTCTCTTTCACATCCTTCTTTACCTGCTCCATAAGTTTCATTTGAGGTCTTCCTTTTCCGTTCTTGCAATTTACTTGTCCATCGACGATTTTCTTTATAAAGACATCATATCTAAATATATAGCCGACTAGATTGTTCCGTCTTCTTATCAAGGTTTTCATTATACTTCCCCTCTCACCTACTCTTCTTAGGACTTCCTTATTATCAACTCGGTCGATCCATTTGATCGTTATTAAAATAAAATTAAATATTCTCATTTCCGACCATTGACATAAAACATTCTCCCTAGTATCGAGCACTCCAATCATTTGAGCATGAATATTATCTGAGTGAAACCAAGAAGGTTGCCGGGATGAGTGAGGAGAAATGATGGAAAAAGGAAAAGGCGAAGGAAGATCTCAAGTGGCATTCCAGGTCGTCGACAAGCAAGACGGCGTAAACATTATGGGGATGCACCGTGAATTTTAGTCCGGCGCAGCACTTACGGGACGCGAAATAAGCCTGAAAATAGGACGAGAAAACAACGCTGAGAGATCCGCTGACCCGAAAAAAACAGCATTCTAGCCCTTTACCTCGACTACGAAACGAAACAAGTCTCGACAAAAATTACATTGATTACGAATCCGTGCGTGGAAAAAAATACCTTGTTTGCAAGAGTCAAGCCATGGGAAGCGTACCTACGCTTTTCCGAATGCAATTCCCAATTTCCATCGTCGGATAAAAAAGTGGAAATCGCCATGCAAAAAGTGCACGCAAAAAATTCACGAACATTGAACTACTTTTTCTAATTGGGATCTCAGCTTTGTTTTTTTAAGACAGCGTTGCTAGCTTTGCGTTGAGCGTGAGAAAAAAGCAGACCACATTGGCTTGAAAAAATACTAGAAATTAACCGTGAGAAATAAAAATTTACCTCTTTTTGTTCGATTCCTTCACCCTCCTTCTCCTCTACTACCATGAAAAAAGTCATTTCATAACTGAGGGCACGGTGCAATTATGGCGTTAAGTCTTCGCATAATTTTTAAATCATTTTTAACGCCAAATTTTATCATTTCCCGGGCCTCGGCTACAATGTCCTACAGGCAAAAGTTGCATCCGGTCCATACAATGTGGAAAATGTAAAAATTCCATTCAGCCTATTCTTCAGTTTCAAAGCGCTCAAATTTAATAACGAATAGAGGCACAGAAGGTTAAATGCCTCAATAGCTGCTACGAGAGTGCGGAAACTTTCTATACCGTTGTTTACGATTTACGAGGGAGTGGCTTGACACAGATTCATTAATTCTTCGCTATTGTCTGTTTCCAAAATCATATTTTGAAGGTCTTAAAAGGTTACGGTAGTATCCCTCATTGGTCCGAATGATAAACAATTATATTCATAACTTCATTCATTCTAATTTTGTTAGCTCATTTCATCTTCAGTGCTATGGCTTCATTGAGCCGCATATTAAAGTAAGAATTTATTTTTTCATGGGTATTTTTATTAAGCTAGCTGATATCGTCTTCGGTGCAATGACGCTATTTAGTTCCTGTTGATATATTATGGCGCATCCTGAATGAAAAAGTAATTTTTCCAAAGCATAGTTTTTGTGCCACTTCCCCACTGTCCAGTATTTTTTTCCTTTCCATTAAGACATTTGAATTTAGATTGGAATAAACGATTTTATTGCATTAAAAAAAAACAATCCTACGAAAATCCACCCATAAATCTCAAATTGCATCGCCACGTCATCCTGCGTTCCATTTGCCTGTCCTGAAATAGGGAAGAGAAAAAAATAACCCTTTTTTTCTCCCCTTGGTGGGACCCCCAGCCGGTCTTAAGGGGGCGACTTGCAATTACACGGCGAGGAGCGGATTCATTTCCGGGAACACACATGCGAACCCAGGGATAAGGGGAGGAGTGGTCGTTAAAACTCTCGTCCGAGTGACGTTATTATGACCGCAGTCATAAAGGGTGTTTATCGTTCTCTCCACTCAAGCCTGAGAGCGCCACGGTCTGTAGGTGCGCTCCGCGCGCGCACGCTTTGAGCCGAAGGGAGAAAATTACGAATGATTACTTTAGCAGGATTTGCCGCCGACGACGGATGAGGTGCCGTCGAAATGGAAGAAGAAAAAAAAAGAAAACATTCAGCCCCGGAGTTTCTAAATTAGAGACGAATGGGGATTGTTGTCTCGGCGACCCCTGTTGCCGACGCGGGGAGAACACGATAGAGAAGATTCTATACAGAGAAAAAGGGGTAACGAAGATATAGTATGAGGGTGAGTATTGGAGAGTGTTGCAACGGGGAGTATAGCAATAACTTCTCACCGTTGGACCCGAGTTCAAACCCCTCGATTGAAGGAGCTTCAGCCGCAGCTAAGCGATTTTTAAAATTTATGTTAATCTTTTTTAATTTATTTAAAAAAATACTGTTATATCATGTCATATTCCTGCGCGAATCCCGCCTTATAGGCTCTACCAGGTACTCACCACTTTTTTCTCTTCAGTATTATAAAGCGAATTGGGGAAATAATTCGAATATATATCATCTTTGCCGGCCTCGAAGGCGATGGGGTAAGTCGGGTAAGTCCTAGCCGTCTAAAACGAATGTCGAATAGTGCCTGGGTAAGTTATCATTACTACGGGTATGGATTTTTGTGATAGTCCATCATTGTTGATTGTAAAAAAAGCCTGATTGAAAGGCCTTAAATGTGCTTTTTTCGGGTGGGTAAATATTTAAAAAATAAATAAGGAAACATTGGTCTTTCACATAGTTTTCTTGAGGAATTGAGTCAACGAAGTCGATTTGAGAATCCAGCGGATCAAGGTACCCTTTTTGATTACTTTCAACTGAGGTGACGTTGGTCAAGGGCTCAATTTACGTCAATTTTTCATTTGACAAGGCACAAGTTTTAACGCCATGTTAGAACGGCATCGGCCGAACTCAAGCCAGTAATCCTGTGAAAATCCCGAATTGGCGCCGCCAGAAAAAGTTATTCCTCGTCATAAAAGTAAAAATCGCACGACTTTTTTTATGATTTCTATTAAGCTTGTAATTCTAACGCGAATGAAAACGCGTTCTATTTCAAAACACATTTAGAACACAAAACATATTAAGCCTGAGAAAAATAATGCTTATTTCATAAAAACACGAAGATTTTACCGCCAAGGGTTCTTTAACATGTGTGGCCTAAGACTGTTCGCTATATTTATTCGCAAAAATTTTGCAAAAAAAATAGAAATAGTCTCTACAAATTATTTCTCTATCCCTACTCAAAAATATTTCCTTCCTGTCTGAAGAGATAATGAGGATATCTACAAGAATTTCATCATTCTGAGAGCAGCACAATGTATGCGGTAAACCATGTTGTTTCCCTCCTACCCATTGTTTTTAGAAATACAATGTCCCATCCTCTGTCACAGAATCCAAAAACATTAAAGCCTTCAATCATCTCTCTATGATAGTTTTTGGGACCTATGGCTCTCTTTGCTTTCCCTTGGCCTTCGCCAAGTTAGGATGTGTTAGCTTTTGATTTTTTTCTTCGTACTCCAATCAAATTCGTTACCTCACCCTCATTAATGCCACCTTTCTTCCTCAAATTTCTACTCACTTCAAACATCTCGTTCCAATAACCTTTCCTAGATCTCCTAATGTAGCCCTTTGACCTTACCTAACGAACCAAGTGCGCAATTTATCTGGTCCATCAAACCTGTACGTGCCTCCTCCAAGGCTACATTCAATGCATTTTTCTCATTCACCCACACTATTTTATCTCTTTTTCCAGCCTTTATATCAACTCACCAACCTGTCTGTTTGTCTGTTTGTTTGTCTGTTTGTCTGGTACAAATCTTGTAACTCAAATTTGACTCACTTCCTGTGAAGCAAAAACGCTGAAATTTTGCACACTTCTTCATTTCCGATGACAATACATGAAAATATAACTTTTTCTCTCCAACCCCCCTTTAACCACCCCCCAGTCAACCTATAGCCCCCCAAAACATGTTTTTGATCTAAGAAGTTCCAAATGGTCGATTTTCGTGTTTTGCGACCACAGTAAAAGTTATCCACTTTAGGCATATCCACATAGTAGGCATTTAAAAGCATAGGGGTGGCATTTTGAAACATAGGGGGCTTACCATTCACTGAAAATTTAATAAATATAGTGACTTTTTTAATACGTCACTTTTGGTTTTTCGGGGTCACTGAGTTTTTTTGCTTTGTGTCATATATAAACGTTGCTCATCCCCTGTAATCTAAATATAAAGGCTGGTTTAAAAAAAAAAATTTTATAAGAGCTTATTAGCTCATTTCCTTCCGCATCAATCCCGGTCGAACGGTCGTATTTTTTCTCTTTCCGTCGAATTTCTCGTTCAAAATGGAGGCTATTCATTGGCAAATACCATAGTTAACACTTTTAAATACTTATCTTCCTAAACTCGATTGTTTCTGGCTTTACCTTGTGAAAATCCATTCTGAACAATAAAAAGTTATGGTACCTTTTCACACGATTTATTCAATACGACCGGTTTCGTCGCAGAGGCGACATCATCAGGTACAGAAATCGTTTACTAACAGTTATTTTGTTGTTGTTTATCTGGTTGCTATAACGCGTTGGTAGGGCAAGCAACCAGATAACCAACAACAAAATAACTGTTAATATAACGATTTCTGTACCTGATGATGTCGTCTCTGCGAAGAAACCGGTCGTATGGAATAAATCGTGTGAAAAGGTACCATAACTTTTTATTGTACTTATCTTCCTCTTAAAAATTAATGTTTACTTAAAACTGAGGGAATACTGAAGTTAAATTTTCATATTTGATACGTGGAAAATAAAAATAAGGGTCTAATCTATCCACCCATAAAATTTCAAGGTGATTGGGTAAAAGTGAACTGGGTAAACTCTTTTCGTAATTCCCACCGGGTTAATTTTTTCATAATGGCCAACAATTCAAGCTCCGACTCGGGGTTAATCCCCAGGCTGAATGTTGTTTATTTGTTTGTTGTTGGATACTGGAGTGGTCTCTCTAATAATGGCATATTTCGTATATCCTGCAAAAAGTCCCCCCCCCCCCCCCCCGAAGATTAAAAAAACAGACAAAATTTTTTATACTGTTATCATTACGTTTGTTTTGTAAAGGTATTACGGAGAACCAATCATTTAATTTTATATTAATAGCCTTCATGTCAAAATAAAGAGAATATTTTGTACAATAATTGTTGTGCCTTGTTTTTAATCTCAAGTACCTACGAGAAGATCGTTAGCTTGTCAGACCCTTGTGCCCCCCCCCCCTTTCCAGAAATAAATCCAGGATCCGCCCCTGAATGTGGGTGAGAATGACAATGATTCTCAGGTAGTTTCGAGCACACTGTACCAAACACCAGTAAATGCCAAGAGAAAGTATGGGTAAAAACATGAGTTGAACTGGGGTCGTTTCTCTGATAATGGCATATCTCGTATATCCTGCGGAGAGTTTTTAGCTCAATAAAAAATTGTTTCAAGCTACAGACGCCTTCCAAATCTTAACGTGATTTTCCATTGTAGATTCTTTTAAATGTCTTCAATTATTTGTCATAACGACGAACAAAGGTTTATGGGAAAGTGCTTTGGTGAAGAATGGTGGCAGGTAATGAAAATATGAGAAGCAAAAACCCATTCGAGAACAACAGGAATTCTCCTGTCATGAAGGCATGGACATAAGAGAACCAGACTCTTTAAACGAAGCCGACGATTTTGTATACCTTGGAATAAATCAGGCAGGGCAAGAACTCAACTCTAAAGAGTAATGTTTCCTGAAATAAAGTGAGCACTTCGAAATTTAAAGGACTATCATGCGTTAATTTTTCCCTAAGATTTCTTGATAACTTATAATTACAAAGGGAACTAAGTTGAATCTAGTCAATACCTAACCTTGGATCTTACCATCCAATGCTAAGACCGGGATAATAGGGTCTGCATGTACTGACAGAATCCATATTAGCATACCGACGAAAACCGAAGGCTACTTAAATATATAACTCACATACCGCTTGAACCCGAACGTTTGTTTGAATATCAAAAATATGATATGGTATTTGGAGGAGGCGACCGACAGCTGAGGTTATTTGCGCCATGAGGGAAGGGTGTGGAAGGAAGGGTGGAGAGAAACTCGGCGTCGGCATTAGCCTGCTCTTAACGAAAGGCGCCAAGGGGACCACGGCTTAACGTCCCATCCGACGGACGGAGTGTTGCGCTTGATATGTCCTCCACACAACATTCAAGCAGGGATCGGGCAGTCTCTGAAAATTCTCTGCCACTGCCGGGATTTGAACCCGAACCCGCCGGGTGGGAAGCCAACACTCTAGCCACCACACCAACCCGATCCCCATCAAAAATATTATTATTAAAGTTCTCTGTCAGCTAAATTAGATATTAAAAAGCAATTTACGAAATAAACCGTCCAGTCCTCCTCACACACTGAACTTCCCATCTCAATTCACATTAAATCCTACTATTTATCATATTATTTATGAATCCAGTTCTATTCCTTCCCCTTACCCGCTTACCTCATATTCTTGAACTACTACCCGAGATCAACCGCTCGTGATGACGACCAATTCCAAATTCTGAAAAATTTTGTGAAATTTTTTTTCGAAATTCCGAAGAACCCATTGGAATATTCCGACATTATTATTATAGTATTCTACCGATGAAGGTAGGTTTCCATGGAGTACTAAATAAGTGATCTGGGAGCCTCCCTTTCCTTCCAGCAATGCATTCTTCAATTCACTGTAAGGCCTACGCCCTTTCAATCTATCTAAAATCCTATTCGAATCCTTCCTCTCCCTCGTTTCCCTAACATTCTACCCTCTAACACCATTTTCAACATCCCCTCCCCGCTAAGTACTCCTCCCTTCCATACCCTCTGTCTCCTCCGTAATTTATCTAAAAGCTGCCTCTCCTTGCCAACCATATCTAGCACTTCGTCGTTCCTTTTCCTCGCTGTCCATTTCGCCTTTTCCATTCTTGAATTCCGAATTTAAAAAAATCACATATAACCCCTTCATTTCTTTATAAAGCTAATAGTAACTACTATTAGCATATGGATGTAACTAGTACATAGATGTGGATTCCATACATCCTAATTCCACTCTCTGGAATTTCCAGAGCATAGGCTAGCTCCGTGGATAGGCATTCACTCGATCAGCATACGCATTAACGCACTTACACCCACGCACAGTGGAAATCATGCACTACCACCCCCGCATCGCACGTGTAAACACTCTGACCCCATTCCTTCATCCCCCACCCCCTTCACAAACACGCGTATATAAAGAGAAAGAAGACGAATCATCCCCCGCAGCCATCCGGGCCGCAATAACTCCCACCCCTCTTCGCAACCCGGTCCGGGAGCCGCCCCGCACCACTCCGACCCACCCACCCCCAACTACATGCACAGATCATCATCATCCGTCCAGTCAGACCACCTTTCTTTCTTTGCGCGAGATGAGACCCTTATAACCGACTCCTCGCTCATACGAGCCGTCAGGAATGGGAGGGGAGGTCGCGGGCGTTTTAAACGTTTGGAAGGCGATACCCCCCCCCCTGCTCTTTTTTTAAGACTCCTTTAAAAACTTCCGACACAATTAGGACACTCATCTGTCTGGGCGATCATCTTTTTCATCTTCCTCGCTGCGTGGACGAGACTTACGGAGTCCATCAATGAAGAACGGGGGGAGAAGTGGCACTACTTCCCTCTCAATTCAGGCGCCTATTACTCTTCCGCAAATTCCTCAGTCTGCGTGTGCCGAAAGCCCAGCGCATGACTTTATTACCGGTAATAATCAATAGGTTAAGAGGACGCCTCACTCCAGTCAGACCGATATTTTATCCGTGACTTATTATTCTTCATTATCAGCTTTCGGCACCATCTTCAAATATTCATAATATATAAAGAACACCTTATGAACATTTGCCTGTGTTGCCAATTTGAACTATTTTCATCAATATTTCCGCGGGAATGACATTTTTCATTTGACCATGGAGAAAAGTGGAAGAAGGTCTACTCAATAATCATCGTAGTAAGTCAACAATCGTGAGATTGGTTTAAAATCGAAATCTTCGCAAACATTTTTATTCCTTTTCAATTCACACGTACCGTTCCTTCGTTGATTGGATAAGAACATAATATTCATTTGCAAAATAAATGACGGTGACTTCTAACGTTGAATAAAATTAGTTTTGTCGCTCATGTCCATAGATTAAATATCACACTCAAAATTAGCCAATTAAGATCCACAAGTTGCCAACCTAGAGCAATCGAAAGGTGAAATAAATCTTGGATGGTCACTACTTGAGTACATTTCTATCTTTTTTACAACTCCCAAAGGTCAAAACTTAATCTAATTCCAAAATTTGATAAAATAAAATTGTGAATATCACTTTCGAAAACCTATAAATACTTATATTTCTCATAAACAAATAAAATAAAACTAAGCGAGAATAGTAACAATCATCTTGCGAAAGGGTTGTCAATGCATTAGAATTGAGTTAACTCCATGGTACTTAAATAAACTCGTAAACATTTCTAAGGTAGCGGCAAATTAAGTACGATTATATATAGCTCCAAGTATTAAGCAGAGATTAATGTAATTCGGCCGATTTCAGGTAGAATTTTCCATGAGATCATATTTTTTACGATCGCTGTTTTTATGATACCAGGAAATGTTGATTCGCACAACTATAAGACAGGCGACAGATTAATAAATGCGTTTCTCACGGAGAAACTGAGTCCATAAGAGCCTTCCCTTGGCTGAGAAACCCGCTTTAGCGATGAATCATGACTAACCAGCGACATTACGCAGCTATAAAAAATACAAAGCATCAAAAAATTAAACCTTATCCGAGAACTTAGTGAGAAAAATTTTTACCGAGTGAGGTAATCAATACAGGCCCGGACATGAGTAACTATCGTACGAGAGACTCTCTGATTTGCAAATTAAGTTCTTCACCTTCCAAGCGAAATTGCTCATCTAGGAAAGGAAAATAACAGAGAGAAATAGATACTACAAAAAAGTGAGCAAGTATACACCTAGTAGGAATAATAATTCCTTTAGAATAAGTAGAGATATCTAGCTCTACAGGGAACATATGTAAGGATGCTGTTTACGAAAACATCCAAGCCAAGTAATTTTAAAATATCCTTCAAATATCCTCATCCGGTGGGATTACGTTTGAATTTATACATGCAATTAGGCTATGTAATCATAACATCAAAATTGAATGCCATACCTACATTGAAAATTAAGTGAGGCCGATCTTCGAGCAAGAAAATTCAAACCGAAACCTGAAGGAGAAGAAGACAGAAGGAGAAGCGTATAAGTTCTCGAAGACACAGAAATTATCAAAACGTGAACGAATGCTTAGAAATATACGAGAACGAAAAACACCTCCAAATAAGAATTGTAAAGCACTGTAAGATAGCTCAAAAATAAAATGAGGGGATTTTTAAATTTTTGACAAGTAATCTATCGTTCCATGTAGTATTAATTCATTAAATCACATTTTTATCTCAATTCCATCGTGATATTGAGGCCAAATATTCGAACAAATTTATTCGAAAGTAAATTTAAGCAATGCGAAAGTAATTTCGACAAAACTTCTCTTCAGGTAGCGCGAGGACAGAGAATCGAGGAAGGGGACGAGCGGTACCAGGATACGAGTTGTGCAGTGAAAGTGAGCGATTTAGGTGTTCTAATGTGAATGTGCACTAGATTATTACTCTGGTCAGTGTAACAATTCTTTTTGACGACGTGAAGAAACAATGAGAGTCGCGTCACAATGGACAACCATTCTTATTTACGACGCGACGCGAAACAAACAAAAATGGGATTATTGTAATAATAATAGTGGCGTTCGGTTGTACGCGTGGTCGCTCCCGATGTGCCGCCGTAAGTAATAATTAATTGCATTCATGATATGATTGTTTATTGATTTGTGAAGTAAGGTACGTGTCGTCGCTCCCGATTTTCTTCGTGAGTACTTTTCCCGACAAGTGTGTTTGTAAAGTATGTGATTTGTTGAATATAAAAGTGAATGTCACGTTAGGGATATCTTCGTCTTTCATTGTACTCAGATTGCTCGGACGCTGCATCGACAGAAATAAATAAGTGAGCATTGTATGCATGACATTGTAAAAGACTCAGGACAAAGCTGCCGCCCCACACAAGGTGCGCAAGGAGGGTATGAGCACGGTATGTATTAGGTTTGGCAAAGGCCGGCCAATATAATGTATATATTTTTAATATGAGGTCATACAATCAGCTTTTTTTCCCAAAACGAGGACCACGTAGGAATGGAGGAAGAAACCTAGATTCCGGTGTTACGTCAGGGGGGAGCGGCTCTCAGAGGAGAATGTACAAAATGGCGACTTGGTTGACGGATTCTCCGCCGAATATAAAACTCGTTTCGGGGCAACAACCCCTTTTACATCACCACCCAAGTGGGTCGATATATACCAAGTAGTGTTGCGCCGTCACCGTGTTTCTCTGAATCCATATCCGGACACTACAAACAGCTTGTCGATCGGGGGGTGTCTGCTCAACGAAAGCCTTCTTAGAGCACCGGCTCATGGCGAGGAAGGGGGCCCAAAATAAAAGATGAGCGCATGACCAGGGAAGAGAGGAACACGTATAATAAGAACCCCTGTCATCAATTAAGAGACGTTGAAATGGGACGACATATCTCCAGTCTTCTTCATCTTACGTTTGTGGTCCTGTGAGTCATCATCCACACACAAAAAAATTAATTCAATTTGAGGAGTAAATAAGCCGCAGCACATGAAAAAAATGGAGTTGAATTAAAGAGAATTAAAAGCTAGAAAGGGAGAGGAGAAAGGTTTTAAGGCTCCAGTTTGGTGGAAATGAATGTTAGCTATGGTGATAGCAAAAAAATTAATGAGGTACTTTTGCTGGAAACGTCCCACAATCACATCATTTGTCGAATATATGACAGCTTAGGCAAACTTTTCATTATTTGAGGTATTCAGCCATCATGTCGAACAAAAATGCGGAATGTTTACATAAATTTAATGGCAGGATTGCCCTGCAAACACAGGGGAGTTTTTATCCCTTAATTCCTTCCTTGGAATTCTAATTTGTCAACAACAGGTTCACAAAAAATTTCCGCAAACTCCGACAGTGGTGAGTCGCACGCTTGAAGATAACTGTTAATTTTTTAACGTCACTTTAGAAATGTACGGCAGGATTTCATTAAAAATAAGATAAAATTAAATTAGGATGGGCATTAAAATAGGATTTCAGTAAAAGAGGAATTTTATGCCAGCTTCCCTCAATCAAAAACATATTAAAATACAGAAACAAATGACCGCATACACTAGATTTTATACCTAATTTTACCCCTAAAATCATAACTGCCTAAAATCACTTTCTTCCTTATAAGCAAACCTATCAGGATAGAAAACTAATTTTCAGTCAACCATATAAAACACTTCCCCCTGAGTAATGTCTGCATTCTGAGCAATAATATTAACTGTAGGAAATTTTTTAACTATATTTACTAAGTAAAAACCAGAAATAATCGCCGATACTTGGATTTAACTAGAGACATAAGTGCTATGGAACACATATCTACGGGTATTGAGCAAGGCTTTGGAGTCTCTACGTGAATGAGATGCCAGGTGAAGGTTCTTGAGAAGGTAGTGTGGGTTTAATTCCATTGTTGGATGTCCTAAGCTCGTGAAATAACCGCAGTGAGATGGTCCATCCTCGACTGGAAGACGACGACGTTTCTGAGAAAATAAATAATGGAGCGGGGGGGAAAACAAACACCGATAAGAACAAGAGGTGATACGTGAAAGGCGGAGAGGACGAGCTGGGAACGAGGCAGAGTACAAGATTGAGAGACGGTAGCTAGAGATGGAAGGGCATGGGAGAGGGTGCCCGAATGTCTCCAAGCCGAGATTCGGAAGGCCAAACATGTTTGCGCATCAAACTCTCACCGCCATGCTAACGATGCAGTACACGTTTGCCCCGAAAATCAGTAGCAGTACGGCCCATGGTGTATTTGGCCAACCACGAACACTGATTTTTTTGCTGTAATAAATTTTAAGTAGGTAGAAGCTATCCCATTTCATTTTAATATTTTTGTAGACCCTTCTTTATGGCAAGAATGGGAAATAATTTGCATTAGCCAAAAAAACTGGCCATAAGAAAATATTACTTCCGGGTAAGAAAAATTATATCCCCTAACTCCTTCCACTATTTCATTGAATCTCGCAAAACCAACGCACAAAGATGGAATCTATCACGAAAAAAAAAGATATAGGAATACAATGAAGAAGGAACGAACGGGTATTTGATTGAGGTCAATCGAAGAGTGGTTTCTCTGTCAAAACAACAACCAACAGTTTTCTCCATCGGGGGCCATTTTTCGGCGATATTATCATAATTTGTGATATATCAGAATTTAAGATACGAAATAGCCCATACCGATTACACCGATAATGGTGCACATAATGTCTCCCAGGCAGAAAATAAAATTAATTGATAGAAATAACATTAAGAGGCGAGGCGACCGGAAATAGTCTTTGATATCAGACGTGGAAACATTTACTCAACACTTCCAAATTTCTATTAAGGGTAATCTACTGTTTCTCATTGGTCATAGCTTTTAATCGTCTTCTAAAATAAAATAAGTTATTAATCACTCCAAAAATCAAAAGAATATCCCGACGGAGAATTATCGATCATTCAGACTCGGCGTTGATTTCCGTAGGATTTTGTGAGGCCCGTACGAGAACGAAAGAATTTATTAAAATTATATCAAAGCCATCAATAAAGTACAATTTTTCATCAATGCTCATCATTTTTAATCATCAACTGAAGAAGAATAAAAGCAAGGATTAATTATTATTTCCGAATTTAGAATTCTCAATCATTAAGATGTACCACCATGACAAATGTGTAATCAAATGCATAAGTTGCCTTTTACTCAAGCAACATCTTTATATCGCTAAAAAGGTGAGCAAAACATACTTTGTAACCTCATTCTACGGTGCACGCTACATTAAACCTTAACTGCCCATGAAAACGACGGACGTCGTATCGACGCAAGAAAAGCTGCGACTCGACTGTGACAGTCCAATGCACTTAGCTGCAACGAGAGCGATGTGAACGTGCTGTACTCAACGAGAAGGCCTTGATTGAACCTTGAAAACTCATCGGAGCCCACAGAAATTCTTCCATCGGCACAATACAGCTCGGCAGACTTCGCTGCGGAGGGAGAGGATTTAACGGAGTGACGAGAAACTCTCAGGCATCAACACTGCCGTACAGAAAGGGAAAAGAAACGTTGCTGGGGATCTCTGCGGGCCCTTTTTTTCTCTTGCTGCCAAGGTAAGCGAACAGTTTTCTCAGGAGAGCGACAAAACTGGGCGATGTAAGACATGGAATGAGCAATCGCTTCGAGACCGTCTTAGTCTGTTTAGAAAATGGAAGAGATGTCTGGAAGCGAAAAAGAGAGAGAGAGAGAGTGGGTTAGTTAATGCGGGAAGCGAAGGAATAGAACAATAAAGTTGGGGCTACAGGTGAGTTTAAGGAGGACAAGGGAGCGATGAGATGAAAAAAGAGAATGAAAAAAATGAGAAGGTGGAGAGAATGAACGGGAAAAGGTGGTGACAAAAGAAGAGCGAAAGTGGTCACGATGGCAACGAAGCGGAAAGTGCGTCCAATCGGAGGGAAGGGTTTTGAAAGGGTTGAGGGACGAACGGGGGAAAGGACCTGGAGGAAAAAAAAAAACAAAAACACGATAACTCAGGGCCAAATTTCGGTTTTTAGCAACTACACCAACCAGAACACCAGTCGGTGGCAGCGTCTACAGTCTCGGTGGAAGCCTTGTGGACCGGATCCTGAAAACCTCTTCCCCAAATATACGAGTCTATTACCTAAGAATTCACTTAGACCTGAACTTAAGATTTCCGCAGAAAATTAGTATTCTAATAATTGTGATAATATTTTTCTGTAAAAATAAATATATTGCAGCATTATTATTCTAGAATTCAAGGCCAAAGTCAGCCGTTGCGAGGGGCATTATTTCAATACGCTGAAGGTCGCAAGGTCGCAACCCAAATTATATTGTTATGTAAAGCATCGCGAGCTAGGAATATGCCTAGCACAAAAGTAGATGTGAACAAACTTTAGAAGTTGAAGTAGTGCAACTATTTTGGCAACACAATGTAGGAATACATACACAGAAGTAATGGAATCAGAATGAGAATTGCGTTAGACAAGGAGGCATACATATAGAGGAAAGAGCTGATGAGAGGATTATTACACAAGGGTTTATAGAAGAGGTTAGAATAGAACCTCATCTTGAGTGTAGCCTATTGCAGAGAAAGGAAGATAATAACTGAAAGAGTTCGAAGAGATACGGGGATTGGAGAAGACGAAGTGAGCTGAGAGAAAGAGGAGCGATGAAGTGCTAGATGTGGTGGGGGAAGAGTCACATTCATATATATCTGCATATCTTTATTCTATTCAAATAGGGCACATTTCTGCGGGGTTCAGTTGAATAGGGTGGACTGAAGACGAATTTTCCGAACATATCGAAGTGGTTCAATATATTCCGTACGGCCCTGGCTTCACCCAAGGAAAATGAAAACAAATTATTGTTTTTTTAAATTTTCTTTTTATAAACTTATCGCCACAATGCGAGCACTTATTCTCGTATTATCTGTATATTTGTATTCCATAATTTCATTTTCTAATCTCGTTTAATTTACAGGAAACTGATTGTTTGAGGCGTAACTTGGTGAAAGCGATTCATAATTAAATTAAAAAAAGAATAACTTTGTGCTTTCACATAAATATTTATTCACGACCATGGTTTCAACGTTAGGTGAGCCTGATGATGACGTCTAACGTTGAAACCATGGTCGTGAATAAATATTAATGTGAAAGCACAAAGTTCTTCTTTTTTTAATTTACTGGAAACTATTTTTTGGCATTCCCACTCTTATTCATTACCATTGTCACCACCCGCACAGGGTCTGAAGACAAAACTGACTGCTATACCAACCCGATCTCCGAGACAAGCCGGGGTGATTCGAACGTTTCAATTGGTAGAATAATATCTCAGCACGTCAGCCTAGTCTTGAGACCGATTCATTCGATTCATCGTAAGATCGGTCTAAAGGCCGTATCACACGGGGCATATCATTGCGCAGGTTGGTACTGAAATTATTTTTTGAAATTGCGAGAATGCGAGCTCAGAATTAGAGCGGGGGCTATTTCACCATCCCGCATCCATGCATACATGCGTTCTACCAATTCACCGCTTTACACGAAGCAATTTTGACTGCGCCTTCGTGCATGCGTTATATTGCGCAATGACATGCACCTTGTAAAACGGTCTTTAAAAAGTCCCATTACCCTCACCAGGGGCGCAGCTAGGAATTAAGGCTAGGGGGGATTTTAGAAGCAACTAATACTGGGGTGTAGGGGGTGTGGAATACCCAATAGGGTAAGCGGGATATGCAGGGGGCCCTCCCCCAGAAATTTTTTAAGATAAATGGTTGAAAATGGTGAGTTTTACGGCTTTTTGAGGGGTATTTCATCAGTTTTTACAGTATTTCTTAAGTAATATCAACCCAATTAAGTAAAACGCATAAAAAAATTTTAAATTTCTGGGCTCTGGGGGGGGTTTTATCCCCTAAACCCCCCTCGCTGCGTCACTGACCCCCACGCAAGGCTAGGCTACTAACAGACCCATTTCACGCAAGCGAAGACGAATCCGAGCGTTAACACTGAACGGGGACGTAAGTGCAAGAACGGGCGACGGTCAAAAGACGGTGGGACTGCATGCGTCAGGGTGCAGTCGTAAAGCATCCATTTCCCTTTGGCCAAACCCGTCCGGGCCAATAAACGGAACGGGGAAAAAAAGAGAGGAAAAAAAAGACAACCGAAATACACGAAGCGATAAACTGCACGCAGCGTATACTTCGCACCTGAGCCGAATGCTCCCGATTTTTACAGCCCCATCCGTTCGACGCAAGGATAGGAGAAAAAATAATAATGGCAAGTCGATGCGGTAAAGCCGTATCCCCTGGGTGGGCGACGCGGCTACGAAGTGAGGTCTTTTGACGCACTGCCCTGGCCGTGACCTAAAGAATCGGTGGCCGTGAAAATCAAAAAAGACTCATTTCGGCTCTCCTTGGGACGAGCTGGGAGGAGTTGGGTGGGAGAAAAAATATATACGGTACCTCCCCACATGTCCGCAAGCCAGCCCTTCTCCGACCAGCGCTCTCCGATGGAGTAAACCCACCTGAATCGACCGTGTTGGGCCAATGCTCTGAGCATACTCATTTTATTTATTTATTTATTTAACATCAAAAATAGCACTAAGGCCTTTACACTGGGCCGCACAAAATAAAATAAATAATAAATATGTATATTTGATAGAAACAAGTATAAAAATAATCTCATGGATAACAGTGATACTGGTGGCGGGTGATATGACTCGACTGTGTTACGTATATTCCGATTTTTGGGCATTCAAAAATTCATATAATTAAATTGCGTAGAAAGATTCAGTTCAGTTATCTAAATGAGTCTATTCTGTCAGGAATGAGGCGAAATTTCATGACTAGCTACGAAAATGGTAGTTTAACCCAAGCCCGTTGGCGGAAACAAAATTCGGATTTAGGATAAATCGAAAGATTATTACTCCTGGAGTACGTTTTTCACGCTTTTAGATTTTTAAATGACGATATGTATTTTTCGCGATTAAATGAAGAGTGAAAAATTTCAAGCGCGCGAAAACGCTACGCGTAAGTATGAATGATGGGAAAAAGTCCGTGCGACGCATTTATGGTTCCCCCTCCCGCCTTGTGAGGTGACCTTGATCGAGGCTCTGAGCGCTGATAGGACGCAGGATGCTAGCGGGTAGCTGAGTACCTTGCTGGCTGGTAGCGCTTGGCTTAAAAAAGGTTTATTAATACCTTATCAAACGAAGAAAACGTTCCGACCTTAGCCATTTTTTATAGGTGATTATTAAGACATGTTTCCCTGAGCTCTGTGCCTCATGGATGCATTGGTAACCTCAGACGATGTATAACTCATATCCTCTCGTGTAGAAACTAGGTCCCTGTGACGTCACGTGGAGTGGAATCGCATGGGCGCCAATCTGGTCTTTTTCAAATGAGGTTAAAATTGACCCTTGCCATTCGTCTAAACCGGTATTTCAAAAACCAAATAATTTGTGTATTATGAATACACTAATGGTGGGTAACGAATCGCAATCAATGCCTTTCGTTTTCTTTGATGAAGGAAACTACCCTATTATCACACTTCTTTGTAATAGCATAAATAAATATTTCTTTGATGACTCTTGTAAAAATTATAAATATTATTAGCATTTCATTCAGACCACGAACAAGCTTTCGGGGCCTGCTGGTAACATTTTCAGATGCGGACCTATGCAGAGCTACGTGGGACGCATATACCTGTATTTAAATGAGAAACTTCTACGAATAAGCAATGAATGTGTAGCATTTAATCATATACAATAGCGTTTGGACCAACATTGCTCAATGTATCAAAATAATGAATGCTTAAAGTTTTTCGGGCCTCAAAATTGTTTCGAGAACCAAACAATTCACAAGAAACTAATATCATGGAATAACAAGCGATAATCGTGATGTATTTAATCACTTCCCAAAATCCACATTTAATATCGAACCCTTGTCATTTGTCCCTTGGAAATTGATTGCTTCTACCAGCATTGACAAAAGCTGCCTATTCTGACCATCGGATTCGTAATTAACCTGAACACCCAGCTATAAATCTCCATGTGAAGTCCAATCTGAGTCATTTTCCCGAAGAAAGGTTTTATAATCAGACATATTTCTCATGAATACGTCGTTTGCTGGCGCCAGATCACCTTTCACCCCCTCTTTAATTTTCTAGGTAATGGGTATCATACTCCCTCACATGACCTTGCTCCCCGACTGCCAGTCTAAAATGGCAAAACGCTTTCTAATTCTTTTTCTGCGAACGAGAATAAGCTGAATTGTACCCCAAAAGGCCCAAGACTCAATGCACTGTCTCCTAAATTAAAGAGGCAATACTATCGATGAAGCATTTTCAGAAAACACGAATGATATCAAACCGAAAAGATTGAGAACAATGGAGGGAATATGCAATGTAAATATTTGATTTCTCTACAAATGAAATAGTTCTGTCACAAATTTATTTATGGAGAAAAAAGAATTTAGGAACGACGCAGCCGAAAAAACGTTAAAAGCAATTGGTCAATATAATCATAAAAAACGAATATCAACAATGACAAGCTAATGAGGAATTATGGAGATACGTATCAATAAGGAAACTGAGAATGGAGATGAATTAAAACAACAGGGATTCCTTTGTATAGGCCGAGTTACACGACATGTTAACATGCAGAAGTTAATATGTGAATGCATGAACGATTGTGGTGGACTAAAGTGGAGTACACAGGATTACATGAAAAAATAGAGCTGGTTTTACTTTAATTTAATGCATTAATACAAGTTGGGAGGTTATAGAGTATATTTTCGCGTTTATTCTAGCGTTCGTGCATTTATGCATAAACTTATTCGTGTAACCACGCATTTTAGAAATTGTTCGAGACTTAGATCCCGAACTAAAATCGATGAAAGGAAAACTCGATCGTGAACAATTTCAGTCGCAACACCTCGTCAAAGATTAGTAACGGCGAGAAAAGAATGAGATTAATGGCTACCAGGCAAGAAAGGTGTGAAAACGAAGAAATACGATGGCATTAAAGAGGATATCCGATGGAGACATTAAATGGAGCGAGATTTTTCAAAAAACAAATGCGAAGATAAATATCCAATAAAGTGAAATGAACAATCTGATTTTCCAACCGAAGCGCTGTAAGTCGCCTTTCCGGAAATTGGACACGTGTTCATTATGTAACTACCATGAAGCCATTAATAGCATTTCAGAGAGTCAGGTCTGGATAGTTCGCACAGAAATCATCTTCACTGTTTCCCCTTTTGAAAGTGGAAAATTATGGAGCTAGATGGATGCAGCTGCAGCCGCTGACTGAGACTAATGAAGACCTTGCTCCGGGCACCACTTGCAAGCTAGATAGGTTAGAAAAAAACCACATTCATACACACACGCACCAAAGGTTCCGAAGCTCTCGGTAAAATTTTCAGAAAAAATCACCAACAACCGAAGCGGTCGTATATCGTTGTCTCGCGCCCACCTTTTGACTTTTACTGGACTCTCGAAGAAAAACGACGACCATCTTCCGAATTTTCCAAGTTTACCACCGATGAAATGGGAATTTTAGAGTGTTCACCATGGCAATTTTCGACTCAATTTTTTCTCACCTATTCCATACGTAAAACTACCATCCAAAAAGGACCACATAAAATTGTCAATTTCCTGCCCACTTCGGCCGAAAAAGTGTTCCTATGTTAACAGCATCCCCTTACCTCAAAACAAGATGGAAAAAAAATAAATCTCCAAGGTACGAGGAATTTAGTGTAGATGGAAGATTATAGGAAAGTCAAAAGCACCACAAATGTGATCATAGATATTCTGCATTTTACTTCATCGTCAGCTGCACAATTGACTACGCGCTGCTATGAGGAGAAAGACTAAACATTACCGCAAACATGCTGCGAGGTCTAGCCCATTCACAATGTAATTGGACCTCGCAACAAATTTAACTTTAAGTATATTCCAAACTTTAGTAGTTAATTTTTTGACATGCAAATGGGTACATTCGACTAAGTTGAGTTTTCAAATATTCATTTTAATCCATATAATTAGAGAATTCGTCGCAAAGTTTGGAAATACGACTGTTTTAATTTATTTCTCACCGGTAGTTGCAGTGCACTAAATTGATGAATGATTATCCATAGTGCACTGACTAACTCCTCTCACAATGTCCCTTAACCAGTGACGTGCGGTCTGAGAGACCGCTGGGTTTTTTAAATTATGAATATTTTCAAAATAACCATTTTTAAAAGTCTATAATTCTCGTTAGCTTCATATTTTGTATTATAAGGATAGTTTTAACACTCATGGAATTAAACGTCCTTATTATTCATTTCTGTAAATTTGCAACTGAATTCTATTAGCGGTCTACGAACCCGTCACTAAATTGGAAAAATCAATAAATGTAATCCTTAAACGTAATAAATTTATATATTGACGTATTAGTTCACTCAAAAGAGACCAATCCAAATTGGAGAATCAATCATCAAAGGTTGCAGACTTTCTTTCATCGTTAATGTAAGTTTTCTTTGTCTCAAACAGCTCAAAACCTAAGGTAAATCATATCTTGGTCACATATGCTCAAGATTCCTTTCATACTTTCATTTTAAACACTCCAACTTTTCAACTTTTGTTATAATTATTATTGCTTTGTTCTCATATGGGCTAACTATGGAATTTGATTTAATATTTACAGAAGTGGCAACGCTTCATTCAGCAAAGCAGCGCAGTGTATGTATCAGTCAACAGATACTGTTTAGCAGGGCGCACAAAGGAAGGCTTGGCCTCACAGTCTAATGGCTCCACGATCGTCCTATCTCTATTTTCATGGCCCGGAGAAGAAGGTGCCAGGTGAAACCATCTAGCGGTAGATTATAAAAGCGCAGTATTATTGAGAAGACGATCGCATGGGGTGCAAAAAGATACGACTCTGAGATAGCGGCTTAGATGATGCGCCTCTCTCAAAAAGGTGAACGGTCTAGGGCTGGCAGGGCTATCGTTTATCTGTGAAATTCTAGGATAGGATCATTTTATGTCTTCGTCAGGGATACCTGCGGCGGGAAAATCCCTTTCACGTTCCATTGTCCAAACATCCCAGAGGAGCGAGCGCCTCGTCTTCGGTTCGAGAAAGATGTATCTCGGCTCAAGTGAGAGTCAAATTCTCGCCTTCCATAGTCGTTCCGTTGCCCGCGTGACTATCCTCGTAATTTCTGTTATTCGATGCTTGAAAGGCGTGCACGCTCATAAAAAGGTTTCCAGAAAAAAAAAACAAAGATTTCACGCTCCAATATGACCATGAAGTGGTGGTGTTCATCCGAGCATATTCATACTAACGCGAAAGAATCGCCTCCATAGATTCCACGAAAATCGGCAGAATAACAGCCATCAAATGACGGGAAAAAACTAAAGATTTGGAGACAGTTTCACTGTTGGGTGAAACGATTCATCACGCAATTAATATGCGGGAAAAGTAACATAGAAAACTATGTTTTAATAAAAATATCGGAGCATCTATGAAACTGCGAAATTGTGGCATTAAAAATGGAATTTTACGGCCAAAAAAGACCCAGACATCTAAGAAACTGCATCATCTTCACTTCTGCTGTCATTGAAACTCGGGTAGGAACATAAATGTTTCCTCCAAATTTTGGAAATGCAAATTCCATTTCTTCTGTCTTATAACTCCCATTACGACTCATTATCGTCGTCACCTTTCAATGACAAAAATTCTGAGTATTTATCTCCTACAACAGAAAACTGAAATCTTATGGTCTAGACGAAGATGTCATTTCCTGGATTAGAGAATTTTTGAGCGACCGCGTCCAAAGAGTAGTATTAGACGGTGCAGTCTCCAATGAGGTTAGAGTGACTTCTGGCGTTCCTCAGGGTAGTGTCATTGGCCCACTCCTATTCCTTCTTTATATAAACGACATTGGCGAAGTAGTGCAGAGTAAGTTACGATTATTTGCAGACAACGCTGTAGTTTACAGAGAAATTCGTTCCAGCAAAGATATAGATGAACTAACGAATGACCTTGCTGCTATCCAAGCTTGGTGCGATGCTTGGCAGTTAGAATTAAATTTGGAAAAATGCGTCGTAATGAATTTCTGGAAGAAGAATAACTCCCTACAGCGTAACTATGTCATTCGGGGCACGCAGTTAAAGGCAGTTGAATCTGTGAAATATCTAGGGGTTAGACTCAATAATGATCTATCGTGGAATAAACATATTCGAGAAATAACCGGTCAAGCTAATCGTAAAATGGGTTTTGTTAAAAGAATATTAGGAAAGTGCGACGACAAAGTGAGAGAAATTAGCTACTTTTCCCTCGTTAGACCACATTTGGAATACGCTGCCAGTGTTTGGGACCCTCATGAAAAAGGCTTAATAACAGAGTTAGAACGCGTGCAAAGAAGAGCTGCCAGGTATGTGAAAGGTCGTTACGATAGTCTTGTTGGTGTAACTGACCTCTTACATAAACTCGGATGGGAATCTCTGTCGGACCGTAGATTGAAAAATAGACTAAACCTTTTAGATAAATTCAAGAGCAGTGTCTTTTCTGACGAAGTTAACCATATCTTGCGGACGCCAACGTACTACGGAAGATCAGATCATATAAATAAAATAAGAGAGATAGATTGCAGAACAGACAGATTCCGAATGTCATTTTTTCCACGATCAATAAGAGATTATAACGGCAGCAATAGAACGCGTAAATAGATTGCATGACTTGTAGTGTAGCCTACTAACCTATGTAAAACTTACTGCATGTTTCTGAAGTTCTATTCTATATTCTATTTCTAACAGCATATAGTAGTATAGTTTGTTATTATACGGGACGTTTCTTGGACGGTGTGGTGTGCATGTGGGAGTCCAAATGCATGCTGCATGCTGGTGATTGATCACCCCCTGCCAAACACCCTAGAGGTGGCTCGCAGGGTAATTTGTAGATGTAGATGAGAGTAAATAGTTTGATTACGAGCATTGGTGACATTGCGATAAAATAACGAAAGCAACTCACTCTACGATAATTACGATAGAATAGTCCATTTTTAATATTCGCTCCGAATTTGCGGTTGTAATTCCTTGCGCCAAATTTTGAAATGCTTGATTACATAAATACCTATCTATTGGCGCAAATCTTGTTCTCGGAGGCGTTTTCATAAAAATTAAACAAATTTTCACTTAAATCTTAACGTCCAAGTATGCATATGAAGAGCTACAGATGTTGGCAAATGTAAAAACCATTTGTATTTCCCATTTTTGACCAATCACATGCTGAGTAAACCCTGAAATTGTTGAGTCCATTACACAGAATAAGCTACCAAAAGGTGATGAGTAAACATCTACAGAAATAAACTTGCTCACAACATGGAATAAGCGAACATGTATTTATCTGTTTCGCAATTTATCCTCACCCACTTTGAAGAAGCCAAAACAATAGACTAACTTTTTATCTTCAAGAGCCATTGTAAATAAATAGCTATTATGATAAAGAGATCTCAATTTTTATACGACCAAGTCAGGTTTCTATCTTTCATAAATTGCCTTTAACACCCCGTTATTAGCCAAGCACGAGTAGATCGAATCCCTTGGCCTTGGCTTAGGGTAACTAGATAGCTAAGGGCTTTCACTTAATCATTCAATGCTGATGGACCTCATGCTACCCTTTCTAAACTTTTTAATGATCCCGGGTTTCGTAGAGGGATCTAATAGCTTCAAGAGGATTGGATAGTCAGACACCTTTTCCCACGAAAATGCGAACCCCTGCTGTTTTCTGGAAACCATTTCACGGAAACTCGGGAAGCTGCTGACGCAAGCATGACAGGTATCAGGGACAAGACAAAAGGCCGCTAGCTGAACGCGTTGGAGTCGGGTTTCCTATCTATTTCTCTCGGCGGTGAAAGGTCCCTTCTGATTGGCCAGGAGGGAAAGAGAATGCACCGGAAAGAAATGCCCTTCCCTCGTTTTTCCCACTGCGGTTTCCTGCATCCCTTGACTCGCAAGGAAACGATTGGAACTACTTACCCTATGGAGACGTTTTTCTCTGACCTGATTGCAAGTAATTACAAATGCCAAATCGAATTTTTCTTGGTACAGTAGCTAGGGTATCCAACAAATCTTGGCAAAAAGAACACGCGATCTGGAACACGACAAAATTCACTGGAATACACTTGATTTTTTAGAGCTGAGAACGAAACGTAATATTGCGTGAATTCAAATATGTACCTACTTACTCACTCGCTCAGTGATTCAGACGGATGGATGGCTTATATAGGTGCGGATAGAAATCACCCCATTGTAAGCTACGGGGGTGTGAATATCATGCATTCAGGGTCGGGTATCCAGTTCCTTTCCTCGGACCACCTCGCACTTTGAGGATTTGATTTGAGGTGTACAAAGGCTTCAATCGGGATACGATTTCGGGGCCCTCTGGTCAGTGTCAAGGCTCCTACAACTCCTCTAAACACGTACAAAGTACGTGCATAAGAACCAAATGAAAGTTTAAAATTATGGAATGGAAAGTGTTATTCTATACATACACTGAGAAAATAATTTTAGCAACATGTGAGTTAACGGACCATAACGTATTACGCTATTTTCTTGCAATTTTCAGGCGACATATTTTATACTTCGTTGACATTTTTTTTGCATCTTAAATTAGACATTTTGCCCAGGGCATTTTTTATACTTGGGACACAAATTTCAATTATGGTAGACCTTAAAATTTCAAGGTGATAACGCAAGTTTTAAACTAGCTATGCGTCTCCGAAAAAGGCAAAAATACGTCGTGGTCTAGGGAGCGCGAAGCGCCTTTCAACTCCTCATCTTGTGCCTCACATCTTAATTAAAATTTTCCTTAACTCCTCCATCAACGAACGAGCATCCCGACACCCAGTCGCATCACAAAAATTAGTACATAATCCTCTCACAACTTATTCTCATCAAGGAGCCAATGTTTCTTCAATTTAAATAACTCGTAATGAAAATGAAAAAGCAGGAGCAATTTCCACAATTTTACATTTATTAATACGACCGGTTTCGCTTTTCAGCATCATCAGGTACAAAAATATCAAGTGCGCTGTTTGTACCTGATGATGCTGAAAAGCGAAACCGGTCGTATTAATAAATGTAAAATTGTGGAAATTGCTCCTGCTTTTTCATTTTCATTATGTCACGTTTCCACTCCATCTCGCCTGAAACCTAGACTATATTAAATAACTCGGGTTGAAAGCTTTTCTTACCCATATTCAATGAAATAAAATGCATGCATATACCTTTTGAAGTCTGAATGTCTGAGAAATCAAGAAAAATTCAACCTGACGAATAATGATGCGGCAAGGGATTTATTTAAATAATATTTAAAATATTCTACCTATTTATGTAGATTTCGATGGAGTACTCAATAAGCGTTCTGGGAGCCTCCTTTCTATAATTCACAATAGGGCCTACTCTCTTTCATTCTATCTAAAAAATTCCAATTCTCTTCCTTCCTCTCTCTCTCGTCCACCCCACATTATACTGTCTAACACTGTTTTCAACGTCCACTCTCTGCTACAGGGGCGCAGCGAAGAATTAAGCCTAGGGGGGGTTTTAGGCGCAACTAATACTTCGGGGTGTGGGGGTATTGCGTACCCGCCAGGGTAAGCAGGAGTTGCGGGGGCCCTCCCCCAGAAAATTTTTAAGGATCATGGTTCAAAATGGCGAGTTTTACGGCTTTCTGAGTCTTTTATTTGATTAAATCTAGTACTATTCTCTCGCTGCGCCACTGCTCTGCTATGTTCTCGTTCCATCCATGCTTTCTGTCTCCGCAGTATCTCAGCCAGAAACATTTATGTATTTCCTATAAAAATATTAATTATTTTAATTCTATCAAATGAACTCAATATAACACGTCATTTAACTTCAGTGTAGACGGAGGATAAAATGTTTTCAAAGCGCATCATGGATGGAATTTTCGAGCACTTCCTCCGCGCGCCATCTCTTGATCCACTAAGAGAGTATACACAGGTGCAAGCTCAGCGCTTCTGCACGCGATGCATTCAAACCAAGGAGAAGGAAACTTCTTTCCTGCGCGAGTTATTCCCATGCCGAGAGCTCCTCCATACATTTGGGATAAAAACGCGACCGTAGTAATTGCAAGCTTTGGTTATAGCTTCAAAACTGGTAGAGGTTACAAAATCACTGAAGCTAGGTTCGTAGCACATTTGAAGTCACCATAAAATCGATTTGCACGCATGTAAGCTAAGACATCATCCCTTGAATGATTTTTAACTTGCTAATTTTCGACACTTATAGTAATGGCAACTTGTGCAAAGAACATTTCAATGACTGAGTAAGACTTTCCCATTCTTATTCATTAGTTAGCTATAGTGACCATTTTTGCTATTTTTTCAAATGGCTGTAACTTCATGAAAAATTAGCATAGAAAATTAAAAGTTTCCAATTTTTAAGTTCCCTTGTAACTACGGTTATCATTTTTCATAATGCCATTAGCGACCGAAAATTTCCAGAAAGGGATACAGTTAGCATTGAGCAATATGGGTGTAAGAATATGGGAATGTTACGTTTTTCCTACCTCTCATGGCAGGTAATCTGCCAATACCGTTATGCTTACTCTTATTTTTTAAGGTGACACCATGAAGACAACTCAAGTACGTATTGGCAAAAGTGCTTATAATAGACGTGAAAGAGTACTAATTCCTCGATTGTATTCGAAATACGATCGCTGATTTGAGAAATAGTTCACCAAAATATTAGAAAATTGGTGATCAATTCTACCTGCCACTGCAGAACTAAACAGGTAATACACGGAAAAATGACCATCAAGAACCTCGAAAAGTGATCCTGATTCATTTCGTTTTCGGGTGAAGGGATTTAACTGGCAATGTCGAAGTATTCTAAAGCATAAAATCTCTAAATCATTGACTAATAATGGTACATTTAACCCTGAAATGAATGCATTTAACAGCATAAAAATCCATTGACGTAACAAATTCTCACAGTCCCAGGGCCAAAATAAAATTCATTGGTCACTTGATTCCTATGAGCCTAACTGAGGACGCTGATGCATGACGTTGTCTAAATCACATTGCTTGGTGAACCCGGAATTTCACTCTTCCACGAGAGACAAAACATAAAAACTTGAGAACATATACCACTGAAAACAATCCCTGGATTTTGCGCAGCTAAGAATCTTTGAATGAATTCGATTAATGAAATGAATAAATTATCTAAAACCGGAAACTCTCGCATTCAGTGAGGCTTTCGTCAACCAAAGGAAACCGGTGAGGCTTTCGTAAGCCGTATTTTACCAAAGGTTTGCAAAATTATCGTTTATCAAGCAGCCACGGATTCTCCACAGTTTGCAGCACCATTGAACGCTAAAAAATCTATGATAGGCATATTGGCTGAGAAATACAACTACGACAATTCTTTCCGATCCAATGCATTTCATTCATAATTACTCCTCACCTTATTCCTCAAAGGTTTTGGGTCGCGATCAAAAGCAATACGTTTAATTTCACAACCAATCATTGTATCGGAGTGAAAGGAAAATTTAAGAGAAGATTTACTACACAATTAGGAGTGTGCCTGGTTTAGTTCAGAATGGATAGAAGGTCAGGAAAAATTATCACCAATGTCATTTTATGAACATAAAGATTGTTGCCTGAATTCACTCACTAAGTAAATGCAACCTCAAGTTTGCTTGGATAGGTCAGGGTGGAGCTCATCCAGGCGAGAGATTTCACACGTTCAGGGTAGGGTGGGGCTTCTTATCCCTGGACCATTAGAGACTCCAATGATTATATTAGGGGTGTTCGAATACCCTTAAATAGATAGCCAAAGGCTCTACCAGCAGTGATACTACCATTGGATTTATTTTATCTCCGAATTTTAACTTTTTTCATTCCCATACCACCGAGCACGGCACATATGGAGCATTCCACATCGGAGTGTTCAACAAATTTAACAATTACAAGTGTACAAAGAACCACGACCTGAATAGGGGCAACCTACCCATTCGGGACTCGAACCCGCGACCTCTTGTTTGGCTGACGAGAACTTTACCCCACCGCCACCGGGGCCGGCAAATTTCCGCTCAATTGTACTTTCATAATTTACTCACTCATTCATTGTCATTCTCATTACGGGGTAATTGTAAGGAGTAAGTCTTCGAGAAACCGCATGATTACAATCAATCACAACTGCAAAATCGAATTTTAATCTGTACGGTATCTAAGGTAGCCAACTTATCTTGGACGAAATTCACAAGAAAACACGTGAGTACTTTTTTAGAGCTGAGAACGAAACTTAATTTTGCATGAATTAATATACGAACCTACACACACATTCCGTGATTCAGGCCGAGGGTTGGCTTGCATAGGTGAGGGTAGAGCTCACCCCAGACTAAGCCCTTCACTCATTCATTTTATATTCTCATTACTGGGTAATTGCAACAAGTAAGTCTTCGAGAAACCGTAAGAGATTTCGCGATAAAATCTTTCTCATTAATACGACCTATAAAACAAGACGACGCTTGTGCATTAAGACTGACGGCAGCGAAAGCGAGTGGGGTGCGACTGAGTACCTCACTAGCCGCAAGATCCGCCGGTCTCGCAGCATCCCGAAAGAAATGCTGGCTCCGCCTACCGCGTTGCCAATATCATCTGTTCCCCGCACGAGCGAAAACTTGCCGCCGTAACGGCGCCTCCTCCAGCCGGTGCAGCCGAGGAGTCAAGGCACTGCGGCAGGACGACCGCAGGCCGCCTCCGCGCCGGTTGGCACAGAAATAAACGCATCGGGTTAAAAATGCTAGACTAAATACTAGGGATGAGTCGATACCAAATGTCGATCTTCGATTCCACCCATTCTCGGGCACGGAATCGAGAATCGATCGCCTATAGTCGATTCCGATTCCATCGAATCCAGGAAGACAAATAGTTTGAAAGTAGACTATAAACTCGTGGCATGAGGGCCGCCGTCCATTTGAGCAATTGTGCACGATACAATATTAAGTTTAAAATTTATATACGAAACAGTAAAGGTTTTATTATTTTATTGAAGTTGAGGATATATTAATAAAACATTAATTCGCTATTTTTAATAAATATACTATTTGGGTAAATTAATTGTCTGTTATTTTATCCATTCAGTTCTTAAATTTAATGACAGCAGTGCCACTGACAAATCAACATCCCACCAGTTAGCATGAATTAGAATCGATTGAATCGGAATCGAGAAGCGATTTTGATGAATCGGAATTGGAATCGAAAGAAAGTGGAATCGGCTCATCCCTACTAAATACCAAAGGAAAGTGCCACACAACCTAAAGCTGTATTCATAAAATTTTCCCATATCGCGGGAATCCAAAGCTCACTGTAAACAGAACCCATTTCGCAGTTATTCCCTCTGAAGATTAGGCCAGAGGAACGGATTTGATGTTTACTTAAAGCATGAATCCTTACACTGCTTATTATTCTCCATTGAATTTCCCAATGCATGCTAAATTTAAGACGTCTCAGGAAAATATAGCACGGATGAAATTCTATCCATTGCCTCTCTGAGACCAGAATTCGAGAAAACATTCGACTACCCACAAATGGAAATTCGAATGTGTAAAATCAGTCGCTGAATGGGCAAATTCCGAATATTAATTATCACTCAAAAAACCTAATATTCGCAGATGATTGCAAAAAAAAGTTAAAATATAAGTTCAGGCTTGATTGGGTGGATATCCATTTGCATTGGCCACGAAAATTACTTCTCGAGACACGTTAAACTATTTTTAATACAGTCCTAGGCTTACATTGATAGTCATTACTAAGAATAAAAAATACTATTTTTTGATGACAGTCCACTAGCCAGAACCTGAGACAGGCATACTAAAAAGATGTGGAATATCACAGGTTTCATTTCTTCGTCCTATTTTAGAGTTGAAGTAATATTGAAATAATAACCAGCATTTTTTCAAATCATTGTTGGCTTATTTGTTTGTTTCAATATTGTTTTTTAGCGGTTGCAAAACGAAGCGAAGTTCGATGTTTCTTAAAACGCTCCATGACAGAGTAAATCCCGAAATAAAAAAAGTCGAAAAAATCTTTCATAAAAATAAGCGAACTCCTGCCGGTTAGAAAAAGAATAGCGCTAGGGAAATAGACCCCAATGCATGCAGAAGTGAAAGGAAAATCGGTACTCACCTGATTTGCCGACTCTGCTGCTCCCCATGACGACCACGCGGATGCGGTTGTAGTTGGTCATGGTGCTGGAAGTCCAACTAGTCTTCACCGGATGGCAAAACACAGAATCAAAAAAATAACCCTTAGTGGCACTGCTTTTGTTCTATCACTTTTCAAACGAAACCTCCGTAATCACTGTGACCTATGTTCAATTTTTGTGAAAAAAAATACCATCCGTAGGGGTTAGGGGAGGAAATAGAGAAGAAAATATGACAATAATATTCGCTTCCCTTAGAGAAAAAAAAATTCTCGCTTGTTATCGCACAGTACTATTGTTTTGCAAAGAGAAAAAACAATGATTGTTTCCTCAATGCTGGATGTTCGTTGGAATCAAATTATCCGCTACCATCTCGACGAGAAGTCAACTGAATAAAATGCATGAACCAGGGGATCTTTTCACTCTCTTTCGCCCGTAACATCAAACGCGAGAGACATGAGCCCTAGCAGAGCGAGCGACTCAACCCTTCCGTTCTCTGAAGGCGGCGCCGATACCACACACGTCCACTTTGATTGTGAGCGCAAGAGCAACTGAGGCATCACCCGCCGTGAGGGGGCCGGCAGCTTAGTGCCAAGCGGGAGGCGCTGCGATCGCCCTCTCAACAGTAGACGCTCCAAATTCAAAGTGGACGTTTGAGAGGGCAGCTCATGAGACCACGGTTCTAATCCACGGGGAATCGATCTGAGCTAATTTACGGCGGTGAGTTTATTGTGTAGGTCTTCCAACTATCCCCATCATGATCGGTGTCAACATAAAGGCGAAAGATGAAGTAAAGTATTTGTGTGTTACAACAAATTTGAACCTAATTCACTAACTCTTTGTTAACCTTGTGGTATTCCATTATAAGTTTTTCCTGGATATACACAATTACTTATACCACTTTTTTTATATAAGAGCGCGACCCTGGTTTCAATGAACAATCATCATCATCAGGCGCTAATTATTATCATATATATTGCTCTCATATAAAAAAGTGGTAAAAGTAATTGTGTATATTCACGAAAAACTATAATTTGAACCTATCAAAGGGAACACTCAGGAAAAGGCGTCAGGAGTGATTATCCTTGGATAAAAAATTACCACGTTTCGATTTCCCGATGAAATAGCGGTCATGAGAGAGTCAGAAAAGTATTTGAAGAAGGTTCTGGTAAAAATGAGTAGATATTGGCTTAAAATAAGCACAAGCTTAGCTGACAGGAGAATTTAGAAGAGAGCTGCGTCATACCAATCTCCAGATTTTTAACCAATCCAACGGTGATGGTGAAATCACATTCTGGACTTTACCATAGACATGCGAATACCACAATTTAAGTTCACATTTCTATCCCTCCTCTAGCCCCTTCCCCCTCCCGCCATCCCGGTGCCAACAAGCATTTCGAAGATATATTTATTCGGGGATTCGGAAGGTTTCACCCGAGCTTTGAGCCCTAGACCACTCGAGTCTACCGCTCAACCCACTAAGACAGGGGTCTCCAAACTTTTCGAGGAATGGACCAAATTCCCACATTTATGCGGGCCGAAGGAATAAAAACTAAATAAAAAACAAATCGGTGCCAGTAATTTAATTTCCTAAAATATTAGAGTATAAGGACGGAAAAATTGAATAAATATCAGTCGGAAAAAATTAATAGGTTCCTGCCTTCAGCTTCATGCAACCAAATAAGTATGACGAATGATACTGCCGTTTTGACTTCAAAATTTCATTAAAATCAAGTTTCCTGGAGTTTATTACCTAAACTCCAGGAAATCTTATAAAATGTATTAAACAAGGTCAAGATAAGAAGAGAGTTTGACATCAAGTTCCAGAATAGATGGGAAAACACATAGGGTTTTGCTTGGCGGGCCGGATGAAATTATGCGTCGGGCCGGATGTGGCCCGCGGGCCATAGTTTGAAGACCCCTGCACTAGGCTACCACGCTCCCTCAGTGATTCAACCTGAAGGTTATTTTTCGATAGGCGAAGGTAGAGCTCACCCCAAAGGAAGCAATATGCGGGTTATACCACACATTCAGGGCTAGGGGACCAGTTTCTTTCATTAACTCACATCGCACTTCGACGTTTTTGTTTCAAGGCATGATGGATGAGGCTTCACCCGAGATTCGAGAACACCTTCGATTCTCCTTAACCGAAAGCAGTTAATTGATCAAAATTTCCATTCGAAAATGCAACATAAAACAAAGCCTATCTGACTTAGCCTATCAGACCCATCATGTTTTCAATCTTGGTCGAAGCCGTTAATCGTTCTCGCTCAAATTTACTCCTGACGATGGGAGTAGACGAATCACTCGGCCCTGTAGGGTTCATGTGTAAGTAGGTACCCTTTAAGTAATCAGGAAGCTAGAAAGCGGTACACAGCAGCTCATCCAGAGGTAAATCAGAAAGCTATGAAGCTATCATGTCGGCTGTGAGGTGCGATGCCCAGGAACGTCGAGAAACTCATGAAGTAGCTAGCATATGTACAACAAATGATTAGCACCACATATGTATTAAACATTAATTTACATACATCATTATTCAGGTAACGATGAATACCCGTCGGAGAGTCAAAAAGACCAAAGAGTTTCTAAGATACAGTGTGGGAGATAATACCGATTCTCGCTCCCTTATGGTTCATGGGGACATATGTGTCCTATGACATCAAAACACAAATTTTGTGAAAATCAAAACATAAATACGGCGTTTTTCGTATTAAATCCACAGGATAGGTGCACATAATGGATAAACCAAAAGTCTTATTATAATTAACCTTCTCATTGATTTTTATAAGCTATCAGATTTCCACTTTGTAAGCAGCATTTCCAGTGAAAGTTCTTAACAATAAGGAAACTACAATATCTGAAGTATATCACAGAAAGAATTTAAAACAATAGCCTATTCTTAAAAAAATAGCCTATTCTTAAAAAAAACAATTCTTACAATCATGCATCTTCTCATTTTATTTTGAGAAAATTTCAAACATTTTGGACATAAAAGTCCCATGGGCCTGAAAGTGTCGAAAGAAGCGCCGAAAACGTGAAAAATGGCCTGAATAAATAATTTAATAGATACTCGTACAAAATAACTGATGTTCAGTCCTAAAATTCACGTTTTCAGCATCAAAACTCCCAACATTTTCAGTGGGAGGACTCCCATTTGCTCTGGGGTGTTTTCCAATACAACCAGGAAGAGTAAGTCAGAGATTTCAAGGCCGTTCGATTTCAAAATTTAAAAATCCTGGCTACGCCACTGCGTGGTACGATATAATTTTTGGAGGAAGTGTCTGACATCTAACGTTTATTTGCACAGTTTAAGAAGTGACAGGAAATAATGGTTGTAAAAAAACTCGGTGCTTACTTTGAACGACAGGTAGGTACCGAAGGTTTAACTGAAAACGTCCCATCTGATGAACGGATTTTCTAAAGGAAAAATCCACAGAGTGTATTCCATAATGCATTCAAGTAGAATATCCTTTACAAGGAGTGGGATAAGAAATATAGAAATATACGTGTCCTACCTCCCCGACCTAGAATGCGTGATTGAAGTTTGGTTACGAAAACTACTAGGAAGGAAACTTTATTTTCCCTCCTAAAATGTATTATGTCTTTCATTATGCTCACCTTCGCTAATTTTTGGTGTTTTCTTAAAAGTTCAAATTCTTAAGAAAACATTTTTCACTGCATTTGCACGTTTAAGGAACGGTTTCAAATAGCTTTTGCAACAAAATTCATTGAAATGGCCTTCCCTTCCATCGAAAATCCCTACCCTCACACATGGGTCGAGTTATGGGGGGGACAGGGGGAGCCTGGACTCCATAACTTTAATGGGAATTTGTCCGAAAAAATGCCCAAAACCTGCACAATACCAACAAATTTTAGTCTTCGATAGTCCTTAAATACTGTTTTCAGACGGTAATTTAAACAAATTTCCTATGGGTGGGCCGCGAGGGCCCGACCCCGCGTTTCATTGGGGGTATTTAACAGCCCCACAGGCAGGATTTCAGTCACCCTCCCCGCACTAAAATAAAATTCTAAACTTCGCCTATTCCTTCAAAATAGTGTACCTCTTGTCGAACCAAAAATTTTTGTAGATTTCACATTAATGATTTTAGTATCGACCAGTTTCGTCTCAGTGCGACCTCATCAGGTGCAAATACCATGCACCCGACAATAATTTGCACCCGACGATGTCGCACAGCGTCGAAACTGGTCAAATTAGGATAGTTTCCTTCGTCAAAGAAAACGAAAGGCATTGATTGCGATTTGTTTCCCGCCATTAATGTATTCATAATATACAAATTATTTTGTTTTAAAAATCCCAGTTTAAACGAATGGCAATGGTCAATTTTAACCGCATTTAAAAAAGGCCAGATTGGCGCCCATGCGATGCCACTCCACGTGACGTCACAGGGACCTAGATACTATACGAGTAGTCAGGAGTTTTACATTGTCTAAGATTACCAATGCATGCACGAGGCACAGAGCTCAGAAAACATCTCTTAATAACCACCTATTAAAATTGCCTATGGTCGGAAAGTTTCCTTCGTTTGATAGGGTATTAATAATCCTTATTTAAGCCAAACGCTATCTGATAGCAGGGTACTCTGCTACCTGCTAGCAGCCTGCAACGCAGCGGCGCACATATCCTCGCCCCAAGGTCACCTCACACGGCGGCAGTGGGAACCAGAATGACCTCACGCCGGCTTTTCCAGCATTCATACTCAAGCCGTCGCGTTTTCGCAAGCTTGAAAATTTTCACTTTTCATTTAATCACGAAAAATAGATATCGACATTTAAAAATCTAAAATCGTGAAATACGTACTCCAGTAGTAATAATCTTTCAATTTAGGCAATGAAAAATAATAGGAAACCACCCTATTAAAATAATTTATATGAGATCTATAAGTGAAGTGTCTGATCTGGAATGTTGCTCATTACGGTGCGGTAACGTAGACACTTAGGAAGGAGGACGAGAGAAGACAGGAGGCAATCGAGATGTCGGTGTGGAGAGGATTGAAAAAGATAAAGCGGACGGAGATGAGGGGGAGCGACGAAGTGCTGGACATGGTGGGTGAGGAGAGGCAGCTTCCAGATGAGTTACGGAGGAGACAAAGTATGGATGGAGGGAGTAGGTACTTAGCGGGGAGGGGGTATTGAAAACAGTATAAGAGAGTCGAATGTTTGGTAAACGAGGGAGAGGAGGGAAAAGAATAGGATTTTTAGATAGAATGAAAGGCATTAGGCATTAAGCCCGTATGACTTTTTCCAATTTATTCGCCGATAAATCGGCGCGCAATGTTATTTAAAATATTGGGCGTTACGTACTGCATGACGCGTATCATTATTTACACCAAAATAGTGTTCTAATGTCCCACTAGAGAACGCCATTGTATTCAGATGATATCACGTGGCACAAGCATTCGTGTGATTTGTGCGCATCAATCAATAATGAAACAACTTCTTTCGTCCACATTTTAGACATTTCAAACGGATTCTCGGAACAAAACCAATGTTTTACAGCCAAACCAGATGTTTTGCAAAGAGCTTCTTCTTTTGGCCACTTGGAGTAAAAAAAACACTTCTGATCGGAGATTGGCCGCGAGAAAATAGAACCTGTTCTAAATTCCAAATTGGGCGATAAATTGTATCCAATATTATGAAAAGGATATTTGAGTAGAAATTGGTGTGTGTCAGTAGGACCATCATCCAATATCCAATGGATTGGCCAATAAATTGGGAAGTGTCATTCGGGCTTTATTGTGAATTGAAGAGGGAAGTGCTTGAAGGAAGGGAAAGTTCCCACCATGCCCTTTAAGTACTCCATAGAAATCTAATTAATCGGTAGAATACTACAATAATAAAATGGTTTTTTGATTGAACAAGAAGAAATTTCACCAAGTCACGCCTCAAACTATCTATTTTTAAATGCACCGCTAATATAATGTAATAGTCTTGAAATATCCTTTCCAATGGGCGGGAAAATAAATATATGTAAACAAACAATAGAGATTATAACATGCATAACGTACAAAAACACTCAGAATGCGTGTTTATAGACTTATGGGAATATTCTAGGTAGACACGAAATAAGTTGGAGAACAGGCTTTGCGGATGGGATGAAGAAAAAAATAGGGCTTATGCTGACCTGAAGCACTAAATAGGTGGAGAAGAAAACGGTTCGTAGTCGTGACAGCGAAAACGGGATAAAACGGCTTCCATAAGCCGGTCAGTTGCATCGATTGATTGACACATGGCAGTAAAGGATGGAATGGATTCCCGATGGATGAACTTGTAGTCTGGGTATGGCTCACAATCAGTAAGGAAGTGCGGTGGCCTACTAAAAATACTCGTTGGTGAGGTGGCCCATAGAACGGAACTGCTCATCCTACCCAAAATGCGTGAAATAAAAAAAAATGCTTGAGGCTTACTCTGGGGTGAGCCCTACCCTCACCTATTCAAATTAACTTTATAATTAGCGCGAATCTCTACCCCGCTTGAGGACGTCAAGACTGAAAATTTCTTTCACTCAGTCACAAATCACATCACTTACAAAAGTTATACGTCCATAATATTGTGAGATAAACGTTAAAAATATTTTAATAAAAATACCGTTCTACACTGACCGAATGGCAAAGAACGACGAAATGGAGGACGTCTAGAAAGTTCATTTTCCCAGGAGCCAAAACGTAAAAATGCACACTATCCAAAGAAATATAAGGGCAAAATGCCTCATTTGAGGCAGCGTTTTCTACAGTTAAAGGATACGTACAGTAAAATTTGGAAAATAAAGCTATCTTAAATTTCCCGTAGACACGAACTATCCTTGGAGATTTTGTGAAAATGTTGGAATAATTTCACGGGAGATAAGATATTAAACTTCCTCCATATAAAAGCGGCATTGAAAAATACCAAAATGGCGATTTTCGTCATTGTGCTTTATTTTAAGTAAGAGGAACAATATCAGTACTTCCTTACATGAAAACTTTGGAAATATTTTTACCATATCACATACGAAACTTCGATGGTCATGTACTTTTGTTCTCCTCGGACATTTATATCTACCTTTCGGCCAAATAAAAAATCTAAGAATTGGTAAAATTTAATTTTAAAAAGCTACTTGTAAAGCGAATCTATATTTTAAAAAACAATAAAGTGTGACAATCAAATATTTTTCCCATGATGATGTAAACGCTTACGTTTACACACTGTTTAATTGTTCTAGTCGAATGAACAATGAGTAAAAATGCATTACACTACCCTATGGAGCTTCGGTATAATTTCATACAAACGCTTAAAGTTCAGTGTCCTACATTTTTTGCGCCGATGGCAGTCCATTTTCCTCCACTTCGTCACACCGGGAAGATTCATGATGAAAGTATCCCATTCGACTGAAAGGATAGTGAATTTTGAGGAGGAATAACGTTTCATTGGATCATAGAAATTTATCGTCTAAAAAAATAATTCTAAGCGACGCGATTTCCCATGCATTTAAATATAGCGCGACTTCAAAGGCCGTTCTCTCACTTGGAAAGGAGTTATCGGCATTTCTTCATTTAGAGTTCAGTGCAAATATAGCGAAGATGATATTCAATTTTAAAAATTGGCAATAAATCATGTTATCGCGATTGAAAAAGGATAGTGCGATAAAAGTATATTTTCCCGACTTTCGCGATCGTCAAAATACTATCTATTTCCTATAAAATCGCTTTTTTCGCTCTTTTACTGCGCTCGCCGAATAACGCCAAGCACAAAAAGTATAATATCATGATATCGCATTGAGGATACGTCCCAAGTCTATTTCCCACATCCTCTAATACGAGGAAACGTGTAGGTATACTCTCGTCTAATAAGTGTAGATTCACCCAGGGGATGAGGGGGCCCGGCGTCCCCCCCCCCCCTTACTCCCCAAGGGAATGGGGGAATCCCCATTTTAAGAAGTTGATGCGTTGACGACTACAGATGCTGAATGCGAAGGATGATCACTTTTCCCCGTACATTTTGTCTCTATTAAGGGTATTTGGAGGGGGCACAAGACGTATCTCCTGAAAATTTCTTGGAGATCTGAACTCCAAGCAGGGCTGGGAAAAATACCGGCCGAGGAGTATTTGAAATACAAAATACCACCCCGAATGTATTTGAAATGCAAAATAAAAAATTCTTTCACTTGGGTATTTGAAAAACATACTACAAAACAGTATTTTAAACGACTTTTAAAATAGAAAATAGAGTTGTGTGGAAACTAAGATATCTTAAAAAAATATAACCTGTCTCGGCACGTTGGGGTAGGTGTAAACATGAAGAAAACGATTTTAACGAAAAATAAATAATCTCTGAAGCATAGTATTGCAGAAGTGTTAACAGAGCTACTTTAAAAGTATTTCACAAATGATTTTTTTTATTTATAGAGTGGGAAAATACCAAAAATCTGAATTTGAAATACAAAATACAAGGTACATTCAGGTCGTGTATTTGAAATACCAAATACAAATCACAAATGTATTTCAAATACGCATTTTAAAATACTTGTATTTTTAACAGAGCCCAGCCCTGACTCCAAGAGGGGAAGCGTGGTGGCCCAGTGGGTGGAGTAGTGAGTGGATTACGTTTACTGATCAAAGGTTCCCGCGTTCAAGACCACGGTGAAGTCTCTCGACGTCCACACAAAACCTCCTCGAAGTGCGATGTGGTACAGGGAAATGATCTGGCCCCCTGTGCTGAATGTGCGAAATTCGCACACTCATGGCTCAGTATGGGGTGAGCTCTACCCTCACCTGTCCACAGGGCCGGTTTAAGCGGCAAGCAAAGAACGCGGCCGCGTATGGCGCCAAGCAAAAGGTGGCGCCTAAACGCTCGTTTTTAAGCCCTAATTATACCAAATTCAAGATATAAAAGCAAGCACGTCATGAGATCCCGCTGATATTTAAGTCTCGGCCCTTAATCCTAAAGTATTTGTATTTATTTTTTAATGTATCCAGAAAGAATCCCTGCTACCTTTCAGGTTATTTTTGAGTGGAAGCGGAATGTTGTTCTCTTACACTAGAAAAATGTCTAAAACTGGCCTTGCCTATCCAAAGCACCCTTCAGTTTGAATCACTTACTACTCCCACGAACCGGAACGAGGTGACGAAGCGCGCAAAATCTTGGACATGGAAGGGTTTTGAATCCTGGACCGACGGTTAGTTAGTACCATAAAGCTGTCACCATTAAGTTAACACCATGGAAGGACCACGGTTAGCACGCTCCACCATGATTTAATCCTAACAAAATTCTTTACAGACCTTGAACAATAAAGCTTCTCTTCTAAATTCCCATGAATATATATACCGGCAAAATAGAGCGCTTGGCTACCGATTAGAGAGTCCTGCGTTCGAATCTGGGAGAAGCCTTTGGACACTCTAAATTCTCATACACTCAGGGTTACCCCTCCCCCCCACCCTACCCCCGGAGCCCTCCCCCGGAAGATAAAAACTCAATTATTTTCCTTCATTAAAGAAAAAATATTGAGAAATCATAAATTTACTAAATATCGCTTTCACAAATGAATTTTTATCGATTGTGAAAAGTGCTAAAATTAGTTTAAAACCCTCTACTTAGCACCCTGTTTTTCAAAAATTTTCTCCCCTGGATTCGGACACCCTCCCCCGATCGACTGGGTACGCCCCCGAATTCCTGGCTACGCCACTGACTCAGAGGAAAAGATAGTGCTGAAACTTGTAGAAGTTAGTTGTTAAGTTGTAATTGTGCTAACAGTATCTCATAAATTATCCAGGAAGTGCGTACTGAAAATTAAAGAATGATTCTGATGTAATGTTTGTTGAAACTCAAAACAGATTTCGACATATCCTATCCTTACATATCCTTAATTTCTTCTCAAAGAATTTCCAGTTCAAGGTAGTGAGAACGCATCAAAAAAAGGCAGTTTTACGACAACCCTTTGGCAATAGGGTTCACAAGACATGTTCGAACAGATCCGTATAGGTAACTTCATCCATTATTGGGAACATAATAAATCAACTGAGCTTAAGCATGCTCTTAGATAGTTCAAGAATACTCACCATAGGTTTATAGTACGTGCAAAAGTATTTCGACTCAAATCGTTCATATGCATGTGGATAGTCAGAATCAGGTAACTGTGGTGGTCCATGGTGGTCTATTCTCCCCGCGTTTTCAGATCTTACCGGGGGCAAGTTGAGCCAAATTGAGACATTTGGCACCACCTAGTGGCGACTATATCTAACTAATGTCATTTCAGGTTCTCAGATTTTTGTTGACAATTGACGGTTGCCTTCCGCTTGTAGGCAGTCGGAAGAGGTCGGTTGCCGTTTAGAGTTTTGCTATTTGGAATTGGAATTTAAGCCTTCATCGGCACCATGTTAATATCCAGAGCTGGTATTGTGATTCGTAGACTTTTAGCTGAGCCAAGAAAGCAATCAAAGAACATAATTTCTAATGGCAGCGTACGTCACAGTAGTCATCAGTAAGTGCTATGTGTATCCATAGAATTACTTTTTGTATTCTTCTAATATTATTTGGAAAGTCTATTCTACTTCAATTTCTCGCATTTCCATTTAGTTTTTGAGCTGCTATGATTAACTTTCGTATGGAAATGGCAGTTCCAATCATTAATTTGCATTCCAGTTGGGCTTATCGGAAATCATCAACAGTTACATCCACTAAAGGTATATACCTTGCTGAATTTGTTGGAGGATTTATGTGGTGGTGGATTCTTTGGCACTTGTGGCATGAGCCTGAGCACTTAACGGTGAGTTCCTTTTATTTTTCGTTCCTGGGTTTCATTGTATGCCTTGTATCAGTTCTTGTGAAAGTATGTATATCAAGGACTCGCATTTACTTTTCATATTCGACTTACCCCTTGCGGATTTTCTCCTAGAAGTAATCTGACGATATCTTAATGCTCATCAGTAATTCTAAAGAACATATTCTCCATTCCCATGCACAGATCTCAAGGTTTTGGGCCGTGTAACAAATTCATTGCCCTTCGGCTTCACAAACTTATATGTATTTTGTTTCTCATTGGTTTGATTATTCTCTTGGTGATAAAACATAGTCGCTGTTATGCATACGTTTCTAAATTTAGTATTTTGTGTTCATATTTATGGAACACAAGGCTTTTCTGTCATATCATTAATTTATATTACTGATAGTGTAAATTTAATTCCTATTGTGAGTCTGGAGCTGAACGAGGAAAGTTTAGTTGCGAAAAAAGTGCCCCAACGAATGTCGCCACAGTTACCTATAAGTAAAAGCACATATGTACTGTTTATTATGTCGTTGATGGTTTTATAATTAATTTTTTTTTAAACTGCTCTTAACAATTCAGACCGATTATCTGTTGCCGAAGTCGTTTCAGAATGACATAAAAACGGAAGTTTTGGCTGTTGAATTTTTAATTATCATTTGTTTTTATCAGGTGACTTACTTTGTATGTTCATCAAAATTTTGTAGTTCTTCAAAATGTATTTTGCCAAAACGCTAGATTGGTATTTCATAAATGGTTATTGTAATGATGATTTAAGGTGCTGTGTGCTCATTTTTCTCCAAATATCGCTGTTTAGCTCGTATCATAGTCCATATTGTGATGGCTATTTCATTTACACAGGGTGAATTTGCTTATCCAGACCCATCCAAGTGGACTGACCAAGAATTAGGAATCCCCCCTGATGATGAAGAGTAATGTGATGGAGTTTTTGGAGTAGATGGGTGTCTTTTCATTCATAGAGATAATTTAATATGATTATAGTTCATTCTGTAAATAAAAGTGATGTGCATAATAAAAACTTTTATTATACTTTGAAAATTTTATTTCGTTTCACACATGTCCATATTACATTTGATCCATTGTTCAACTTCCTTGTCCTGATCTTCTAAGAGTTTTTCTGGGGAACCTTAATGGTGATGGTTTTCACCTCCAAGTACTCCTTCAAAGAGTCTTCTCCTCTGTAAGCATTACAAAAATCAAAATTATTAATGGCAACTCATAGCTTCACAGCATCGGGCATTTTAACAGTTAAGATTGCAACTTGTTAAACAGTACAAATTCATAGTTATGTTGGCTTCATGTACTTCATGCTTTCATCACATACATGTATCTTTAAAACTATGTTTGACTGATACATGTATTTTATTATTATTTACATCGTGAGCATTATAGACATCAACAAGTTCTCTGACCTAATGTTAATGAATAGCCCCGTCAGGATTCAATGAATGTCATTGGTTTGGCATCAAATCATGATCCAGAGGAACTCAAAGGCTCAGGGTGGATGGAATGTTGTATTTTGATGAAACATTATTTTTTCCTCCATAAAGTAAGGGTAACTATGTGATGTTGACACTATCACCCGATATGAACAGAAGCATATACATTTGCTTCGAACAGTACCTTGCCGAATCAGCATCAAAGGTTTTCACTACCTGGCAGACTGTTTAATGACCATATGCTAATTCATGGTGGTCAGACAATAGGAGGGATGGTGTGCTAAAAGGAGAGGGGATGCTGAAAAGCATGATAAAGGGAAGGATATTGGGTAGATTGATATGGGCACTGTAACAACCTTATGTAGTTCAGTAAGTCCTTATAATCTCCAAGAAATTTCTCTCTTAGTATCAAAAATTAATATTGACTAGAAAGTAGCACCTGTGACAAGTCAGCCGTTAAATTTTCAGCTGTATTCATCCCACAGTTTCATTGTTGTTGTCAAATGTAGAATAACTTTCCATAAAAATTGATATAATTGAGTTTTGTGCAGTGATCAAACACTTGTTTTTGAAAGGGTTAATGCCGAAAGATATCAAAGCTGACTTGAATGAAGATTATGGAACAATTGCTCCTGTGATTGAAATTATTTATAGTTGGTTAAATGAGTAAAAACATTGCCGTACATCCAAAAAAATAAACATGCTACGGATGCTCTGTGAAAGTGTCTACCCACCCAAAATGGTTGACAAAATCCATGATATGGTTTTAAGTGCGAGACAAATCGAAGTGTATGATAAAGGTAAGGCAACATTCATATTGTAATATAGAATTGCTTCAACTTTGCATGAAAATTTGGATGTGAAAAAATTATCGGGAAGATTGCTGCCGTGTTTTCTCACATTTTAGAATAAACGCAATTGTGTGGTCAACTCAAAGGCTGTTTTGGTGCATTTCCTATGCAATCCTGAGGATTTTCCGCATCAATTCATAACTTTAGATGGAATATGCATTCATCACTACACTACAGAGACCAAATAACAATAACAATGGAATTTTGATTGGAAAAGGGGAGAAAGATAATTTGCTGCAAGATAAGATGCTTTGTTATTAGACCGGTTGATGGTAGAAATCAAGAAAAGTGCCCTCATTTGAAGCAGAAAATTTTCTTCCTTCAATAAGAATGCACGGTTACACACCTGCTCAGAGTCAATAGCCAAAATTACAGAATTAAAGTTTCAATTATCACAAAATTCACTGGATTCACCAGATTTTGCCTCCGGTGAATTTCTCTAATTTCATAAATTCGATAAATGGCTTTGCAGACAAAGGTTTATGTCTGAGGAGGAAGTCATCGCCCAAAACAAGCCTATTTTGAGGAGATCCTGAAATTATACGTTTTGGACAGCTTAAAATGCTTACAAAATTTTATATGGCTGAAAGAAGACTAAATAAACATATAAAAAATTGACTCAATATAATTTGTTTTTATACCTTTTTCTAGAGCTATATTGAACAACCCTCGCATGAATGGTCACCCATCCAACTGTAGTCTGGGCCCCATCATCATCACTGGTCAAATCGATTGGTTTGAATGCAGCTTCTGCCCTTCCTCTATTTTTGCAGCCTTGTATTTTCTCCTTTCCTCAATGAGATCCAATAATTCCTGAGTGATCCATGGTTTTTTCATAACTTCTTTTCTTTTACCAAAAAGTTTCTCAGCTGTTGCCTACAGACGTCTTCCAGTGGTTATCCAACTCACTTCCACTGATTTAATGGTCGTATCCTACCCTATCTTTTCTACGGCTTCTTTAAAAGCCAGTTGACACTGAACCTCCTTCATTTTTTCAACCTGCCACATGTTTTTCACGGCTTTCTTCAATTCCATGAATTTTAGGTGGCATTTCATCATTACTAAGTTATGGTCACTCTCAATATCTGCCCCTGGATAACTTTTGCAGTCATTCACTAAGTGGAATCTTTGTTTCACTAGAATGTAGTCCATTTGAAAATTTCTAAGGCCTCCTGGTATCTTCCACGTGCACCTTCTTTGCAGGGGATTTTTGAATAAAGTGTTGTCAACCACTGGCCTATTCAGTGCAGAATTGAAGTAACCTCTTTTCTCTTCCATATCAATTTCCTTATCTATATTTCCTAGTTATCATTCCGTCTTGACCTTTGCCGACGATGGTGTTCTAGTCACCTAAAATAATAAGATTTTCTTCCCCTCTTACCTGCTTGATAACTTCAGATATAACTAGGTAGATATCTTCTACTTCTCATCTTCGTAATCTGATAAAGGCATGTAAACCTGCATAACTGCAGTAGCTACGGGTTTAGTTTCTATCATCACCATAATTATCCTTTCATAAAACTACAGGGAGCTTTTAAAAAGCATCCCGGCAGTCTTTTCAAGCACTATCCCTACTCCAGCATTACCATTTAGGTAGTAATCCTGTACGTATCATTTGGTAGCATCCACTCCAAAAGTCTCCTCCTTGGGGCCACTTCATTTTGCTGATGCCTAATACGTCGAAGTTCATTCTCCGCATCTCCACCTTCAAGTTCTCCAGCCAACAACAGGTAAAAAGCGATCTAACGTTCCATGTCTTAACATTCTATCAACTTTGACCAATGTACCCTCTCGAGCAGTCCTCACCCGGTGATCCGAATTGGGGACTAGTTTACCTCAAAAATATTTCACTTGAGAGAATTCCATCATGTCATGATATAAGGAGAGTGGAGTAGCTGCGACTCCTCGGGACGATAATGTGGTGGTTTTCCCTTGCCTTCCACATCGCAGCACTAAAGCCGTTAAAGTAAATGTTACCAAGCCCGTAGTGAAATGTATGTTGCTGTACTAACCAAAATGGCTTCTCACATATGAAGAAGAGCTGCTGCCCTCTCCCCCGGGTGATGATAGGCATAATTGTTGGCGGACCCAAGTCGCCAAGTCACGGCACCTTCACAGGTTTCAGTATCATCTAAATTAATGTTGGTGATCTAATGGGAACTGGTGTGTCAGTTTAGCTAAATAGGCCCTTGCCATGTGAGGAATTTCAGTGAGTGTGGAAGGGAAAGAATGAGAATAAAATGAAAGAATAATGAGTAATGGGCTTATGCCAGACGGACAAAGGCAATTAAAAGAGGGAGGTAGAATGCTGACGTGATATGTTCCAAGCAAACATACATTGATCAGTAGACTTCTTGTGGTATTACTAGTGATAATTAGATAAACGCTTTTGAAAAAAATAAAATAAGTGATTGGCTGATATATGGTATGAAACAACTGGTACACACTCTGAGTGGGGTTGCCAGGATTTTGAAATGGAGGGGTTTACTAGAGACTTCGGGGCCCCTCTGGGGTGTATGGAAAACATCCCAGAGAAAAGGTGGTGCTCCAAAATTTTGGGATTTTTGATGCCAAAAAAAAAATTTTTAAGACTCAAAAACAGTAATTTCGTGTGGGTTTTTATAAAAATAAATTAATAAAGGCTCAAAGGGGGGAGGTTGTAATCCAGAAAATGGCCTCACCACAGCTACTCCAATGGAATATGGGATTGGGTTGGTGCGGTGGCAAGTGTGTGGGCTTCCCACAATGAGGGCCTAAATTCAAATCCCAGGGAAGGCAGAGATTTTTCAGAGACTACCTGATCCCTGCCTGAGAGCTTAGTGGAGGGTACTTCAAGTACAGCAGTCCATCCATCGCATGGGATGTTAAGCCATGGACCCCTAGGCACCTTTCATTGAGAGCAAGATCATGCCAATGCAGAGTTTCTCTCTACACTAGCTTCCCTAGCTATGGTGCAAATGGCCTTAATTGTCTTTCACCACCTCAAAAAAGCATACCTTCTAATGGAATAGGCAGAGTGTGTATGAAGAAAGCATTCTATTGAAGCAATGGTCAAATTTCCTTGGAAAATGATCATGATTGAATTATCTACCTGCTTTGATTTTCTGTATGGAATTTCTGCTCAATTAACATTGATAATCGGTACTATATTGCAGCATTATAATTCAAAATAAATTACTTACCTATTCTTTCTACAGGTTAGAGAAAAATCGTCAAAAATTAACCCTGCACTTCCGATACCTGTAGGAACCGAAATTACTAATGACGTTTGGGTCAAAAAAAGCACCAGTTTTATACAACAGAAACTTTGAGCCAAGCACTTCAATTGGCCGTAATTTTGCCCTGTAACTGGATGCATCGCAATCTCTGGCAGTCAGAGCAATGGTGTGTTTTTGACCTAAACATCATTAGTAATATTGGTTCATATCAGCATCAGTTATCCAAAGTTAAAATTTTGTGACAATTTTTCTCCACCCAGTTTAATGGTTTCACTGACGTGAGTTATCACGGAACGACATTTTTATACTTAATCTTTATTCCTCCTAAATATACCTCTAGGAGTGGATGGAAAGATTCTTTTGGCCTTGAGCTTTCCAAATATGGAATTCTTGAACTTTATAAGCAATAGGGGCTTGTTTTCATATCTCTTACATACCAATGTAACTTGAAAGTCCATTAATAGTCGTGATAATTTACTTACAGTTCTCGTCCATAGCCAGATCTCTTGAACCCTCCAAAAGGAGCCTGAGGAATCACGATGTCGTAACAGTTCACCCTGGAGAAGGTTAAAACAGAATTAATTCACCATTTAAATATCACAGTAAATTACTAAATTTTTTGCTCAGAATACAAGATTAGTGAAAAATTTTTTAATGATCCATGATTAAAATACATTTATTTAATGTTTACTTACCACATTGAGCCTGCTTGAACAGATTGAGCAAATGTTAGGGCTCTATCAAGGTTGTTAGTGACTATACCAGCGGCAAGTCCATACTGAGTGTCATTGGCTCTGGCAATCACTTCCTCAAGGGTCCTGAATTTGATGATCTGCTGCACAGGCCCGAATATCTACGGAAGTAAAAAAATAATTGAATTAATGCAACACCATCCAATTCTGTGGCAATGGTAAACTTGGGCCTAATATATCAGAGCAATTTTAATCCTACACAGTATATTAAGGTTAAAATTTAATTACATCCAGGTCCCAATCAAAAAAAAATTCAGACCTGAAATTGGACAGTATGGAACATCGTTACATTGATTCAGCTATGAACCAGTGGGAAACATCAATACAATTATTTATAAACAAGAGAGTGCATGCTGGCTGCATGGTAACCAAAAGCCAAGGCATATATTGAAACCCCAACTTCAGCTCTTCTCCTTTCCCAAGTGGAAAATTTATATCAAAATGTGGGATTTTCAACATAGTAAGAGGTCAGAGTGCATGGAGAGTTCTGATCCAGAATAGAAAGTAGGGTATTCATAAGATTTTTTTCACCGGATATCAATGTTAATTGAATTATAATTAGATACGGGACAGTTTGGTTATAGGATCCATTGGTTTCTGAGCTTAGAACTGGAAAAGGAAACAAAGCCAATTAGAATATTGACCAAAATCATTTGCGCTAAACCCAATCAGAAAACTTTCCTTCAGCATTATGTACATTGGATGTTTTAAACAGAGTGATGCAATGGAACCAATAACTTGTGAGAAAATTTTAGTTACTTTTCAGAGTTTCATCATTAATGCCATTAATGGGTTTTTAAAATTAAAGAAATAAAATGAAAAATTGGATATAGAAATGCAACTGAAAACTGGGATAGAGACCTGAAGCCAGGAACCATTTCCAAACTGATCAAAAAGGGGAACCTTAATTATAATCCTTGAATTTATTTGCTCACCTCCTCTCGGGCAATGCGCATTTTATCGCTGACATTGGAGAAAACAGTTGGTTTGATGAAGTATCCAACTTCAGCAGCTGGAGATCCTCCACATTCCAACTTGGCGCCTTCCCTCTTGCCGCTTTCAATAAGGTCCAGAATTTTCTTGAACTGAGTCTCATCGATCTAAAGGAAATCAAATTATATTAAAGGAAAATGGTATTCAATGTGGGACAAACATGATTATTATATAAAATTAAAGTATGAGTCGGTCATTTAATCACACAACTACTCAGAAGTGAACATAAAATTAGACACAAGAAAGGGTTAAGCAAATCAAATACAAAAATAAAATTGCAATGGTAACTAGATTAAAGAAAAGCCTCAATTGCCTGCTGACCAACTGACTGTTTGCTGGATAAGGTATCTGTCAACCACTTCCCCAGACAGTTCCACCAACCACTCCCCTAATCTCCCTTTCCCTAACTGCCTACAGGGGTGGATCCAGGATTTCTTTCTGGGAGGGGCACAAGCAAAGCCATATCCAGGATTTTGTTCTGGGGGGGGGAGGGGCACAAGGATACCTCATAATACAAAATGAACACAATTATAAAGGGACCATATTGAATTCTTGCATATTTTTCAACGGTCTGGGGGGGGGGGCGTCTATGACTGCCCATGACTATCTGCCTATGACTGCCTTTACCCTCATCCTTCCCCACATCAGAATAACTAGTTTGCTATTGGTAAAGAGGCATTAATTGTAGATCAAGCATTGCGAGGATACCTCAAAAATGGTTTCAAAGAAAATGTACATGAATGGATCTCTCCCCTTCAATTATCTGTTTGTGCTTTATCCTCCGTCAGGGCAGATCATGAAAGAGCACCGTAAGCAAAAGCGTAAGAACTCTTTGTAGGATAAATACATACAGCATATGCCCATGGCCCGATAAATTTCTTTTAATTTTCTTAACAAGTTTTCTGCAGTGGGTCACACCAGACTTCCCTACTGCACAATGGCCTATTTACTGCTTTTCTTAATTTAGCAGCTGTTGTCATTTAGTAAAATGAGAAGTAAGAGACAAAATTTGGGAGTGTCTTAGCTATACATGGTAAACCACGTGGTGCGACCGCAATTTATTTGTGACCCACCCCTCCCTCAATAGTGAGGGTAGAGAAGGTTTAGCTACCACCTTCACACTCCACCCCAAGTTGAATTCTTTGATATGACTATGAATGCCTCGCCAGCCCAATGCTCTTTCTATCCCATGTACATCCAACACATTTCACCCCCTCCGATCTCTATTTCACTTTGGGCTAATACATATTTTTAACCATTCAAGCAGGTACTTCCAAAGTTGTGGAAAATAATTTTAGGAATATAAGTGATGGCAATATTGGGAGAACCGGGATTTGAAAAAGCAGCTAACCGTGAGATTCAGTCATGTTCTGAAACTTTTGCAGTCAATTACTCACTGTATAACCTAAATATTGGTTTTTAAAGGTGAGAATAGATATTTTCTATGACTATGCCATTGACTTTTTTAAATTTGTCCACCTATGGTCAAAGGCCATTTTCTTTCCCTGGACAATCTGCAGTTTAAAGAGGTTTGATGCATCAGAAAATAGCATCATGATGTTGTCTGCAAAGAAATGCTTGAAAATACATCCCAGAATTAAAGCCTAGGGCATTTCCATCAATCATTGCCAAACAAACTATGCCAATAAGACAATGAGCAGCATGCCCTATAATGTTTTAATGCAGTGAAATGGAAATTTGACTTTCACAATGACCTAATATTTGATAGTGATTAACATAAATGTCCATGAGAAAAAAATTAAGTACCAACTCCCTTTACTCTCCAGAAATTTCTATGAGAAATATGCCACAAGCTCATGCTAGGACTATCATGGAATAAAGCTTTTTTTATTTTGAGTGTCATAGAAAGAATTGCATATAAGATCCTGAGTTGGATCATAAGATAGTCATTTCTCAATGAAAATCAAGTAAGGAGCCTACAGTGACAACATACCTGAGGACCCTGAGTAGTTCCCTCCTCAAACGGATCTCCAACTCTTCTAGCCATAGCCATATCTTTGGCCTTCTTCACAAATCTGTCATAAATGCCTTCTTGTACAAAAGTTCTGGAACCAGCGCAACAATTCTGTCCATGGTTGGCAAAAATGGCATTGTGGGCAATCTCAACAGCTTCATCCACTGCAAAAAAATATATATGTATGTATATGGATCAACCAGCTACTTCAGCTTTTTTTGGAGAATTCTTGTGGATAAAAAGCAGTAACCATCGTTAAAAAAACTTTCATCAAATGATAAATACACCTCTCCTGGAGGTCATGCTAATAATGGATCAATTCATGCTTTCCTTTTGAAACAATGAACAATTTAACTACTCTCTAGAGACTTTTTACTGATATTTAAAGACCCTGTGAAAATGCAAATGAAACAAAAGAAATAGAAGAAAAAAATTCAGTTAGGATAAGTAGTGAAACCTTATTGTTTCAGACCCATTCTCAAACACATAGCTATTTTTAAACAATCACAGCCCTAAAGTATACCTTAACTACAGCTGTATACAGTAGAAATATTCTCTGTTTGAAAGATTTTAATTCAAGAGACAGTTGGATTCCAGATTATGCTAAAAACAGCAAAGAAAATGAGGAATACAGGCAATATTTTGAAAGAGTAGGCACTTTTGATGAGCCATGTTTTTATGAATGCAAAAAACAGCAAAGAAAATGAGGAATACAGGCAATATTTTGAAAGAGTAGGCACTTTTGATGAGCCATGTTTTTATGAATGGAAATATCAGCAAATGAATTGGTTGATTTCATTTATCACCGTAGCATCTACAGCTGAGAGAACACTTTTACTGTCAGAAAAATAGTCTACTTTGTATGATCAGCAAAAAACATTCATTCAATGCATCAAATCATACTCACGGTCACAATCATCAAAGATGACAAGAGGGCTCTTTCCACCAAGCTCCAGAGAGACTCTCTTCAGATTGGAATTGCCAGCTGCCGTGGCAATCAGCTTGCCCACTTCAGTTGAACCAGTGAAGGCCACTTTGTTGATATCACAATGAGATGCAATTGCAGCTCCGGCAGTGGGTCCATACCCAGGGAGGACGTTAACCACTCCAGGAGGAAACCCAGCCTGCAAGATAAGGCGACACGAGATGTTACTTTGAAATCATGATATTAAATTATAGATGTGGCACAGAGATGCTTCATCACTACATTGTCCTCTAAAATAGAATTTTATCAAACAATAGGATCGTTAAATAAGATCTGAAATCATAATTCATTAAAAGAATTTGTCATATGGAAGGAAAAGATAGGTTACTGGGAAATTATATAATTCAGCCATTTTCCCATAAATGAAAAAAAAATGCAAAAGTTGCCACCCACTTTTCATGAGATGGTGATCTTAATGGAATTTTGGTTAATTAAATCTTCAGAGATACCAAATATTTGATGGAAAGAATCACTCAATAGAGTGTTAAAAACAACGATCCATGTGTGAGGCCAAGAAGAGTGGAGTAACAGTGAGCCACTCTGCATGAGGTCATCAACATATCTATGACAGGGCCATTGAAATAATATTGCCAAGAAAAGCTTGAGTAGAAGGCATCAGAATGAAAAATGTAAATATACAGGTCTATTTTTATTTTTCAAACTAAATCACAATCAGTAACAATAAAAACTGATGAATGAGCCAATTGTATGAAATCATTAAAACTAGATTGCCAAATAGGAGGGTAATGATGATTTTTCACGAAATACCTCAAGCATGGCCTTGTCAGTGTATAAAACAAAATCCAGGAAGTATTATGAATGAAAGACCTACATATATTTTTACTTACAAACAAACAAGCAATTCAACAAACTTTCTCATGACTATGCTTTGGGAGAGAGGGGGCAATGGATGAGATTGAGTCGCACACCACACTCGGTTAACATTTATAAAATTTTACTTTACATGGGGTGTATTAATTAAAGAAGCCGGTTACAATTCATCAATAATGCAAATATAATATTAATTATAGTAAAATATTTAATTACCATATTTCAAGGATTGCTGTGATACAAATATATTTTTTGCATTCTGGGGGTGGGAGAAGATCCCCTCATCCCTTCCATAGTTACGCCATTTCTGAACACAGTAATGTTCACAGGTTTACTTAAAGCGAGGGTAAAATCTGTCATTAATGATCACAAGCATGTGACCTCAAACGATATTACTTGTTACATGCTGCAGTTTCAAACAGTATTTACCCAATTTTCAAAATATCAACTATTTCATATGGTAAAAGGTTCCTTTTCCAATGATATCCTCTAACTGATTACTTGAGGTCCTCTTTTTAAAACTTAAATTTTTCTACTTATTCTTTTTTATACTCCCATAATGCTTACATCAGAAAATAGCATCGTATGCATTATCAAACACTAATGAAATGCCTGATTGGAAGCCACAGATATGTAAAGGGCAAATGGTACTGTAGCAGCTTCACTGGCGATTTTAGATGAGACACGTGCCACCTGTCATCGTTCATCCTTCGAACAGCCACCACCGGAGTCTGCCTCCGTGGAGCACTGTAGTGACAGTCATTCTTACGCAACCGATAAGTGTGGTATCCACCATTTGCCACTGCATAATGCTTGCAAGCAGGGGCGGATCCAGGATTTATTTCTGGGAGGGGCACAAACAAGGCCGCATCCAGGATTTTGTTCAGGGGGGGGCACAAGGATACCTTGTTATACAAAACGAACGAAATAACAATGGGTCCGTATTAAAAATCTAGCATATTTTTAAGGGTCTGGGGGGGGCACGTGCCCCCGTGCCCCCCCCCTGGATCCGCCTATGCTTGCAAGTCAGACCGCCATCTTGAAAATACTATGTTGCCTCACGGCTGTAATTTGCGATCCAAAAACAAATTTATTCTGTTGTGTTACACCAGTGTGTCACTGAAGTGCCTTGACCCCCTCAGTACTAATTAATGGCTGCCGTACCTCTTTGATCAATGCAGCAAGATAGAGAGCTGTAAGGGGTGTCTGCTCGGCTGGCTTCAAGAGCATCGTACATCCAGTGGCCAAGGCAGGGCCCAGTTTCCACGACATCATCAAGATTGGATAATTCCATGGAATGATTGCTCCAACAACACCAATAGGTTCCTTGCGGGTCATTGTCATGAAATTTCCATCTGGAAGCAAGTTAAAAATCAGGTCAGATTCAATTCAACAATGAAGTACAAAACCATAAAATTTAAATGTTTGTTTCCCCTCTTTACTTAAAATTTCTCTACCACTCTAAGATGAGTTCTGAATTAAATTCTCCTCCCTTCATACCATAATAATTCAAGTATTATAAATATAACTTTGACACAGTGACCCTGACAAGGCAATGGAGCTGAATAGAAAACAGATCTATTTTGTTATCTAAAGGTCCACCTAGGGAACTATCTAAAGTTAAATGGAGTGCATTATATTTGGCCACCAAGCACTGAATACCGGACACACATCAGCCTACTTGGAGGTAGAGTCAATTTATTATCATGACAAGTATATTTTGGCACTTGTTTCCAAATCAGACTCATCTTACTGTTGATCAAAAAACAAAGTTGAATTCCCACAAAAAATGTAATAGATTCACCACACCTTTCTTTTAATGATATTTTCCCTCAAAGATATAAGTACTGACCTTGCCACTTTTGTCAAAGGTAAGAGGGTGAAAGACCATAAACAATTCAATGTTAAAAGTGCTATTTATTATGGGCACATTTTTCTAACATGGGAATTATGAAAATATTATATAACATGCTAAAATTAAAAAGAATATTCACGGCCAAAATGTCCTGAAAACTAAAAACAAGGCATTCACTGTAGCTGCCAAGCACAGCGGTCCGTTATTGATTAGTAAAGATTTGATGCTGGAAAAAACCTTAAACACAAAGTATAATTGAGGGTGGTTTTGAATTATTAAATAGTTTGCTTCAGTAAAAATACCTGTTTCCTGTATTTGAGAGGGGGAAATTACACCCAAATCAAATGCCAGTTTCATAATACATATCTAAGTTATCTAATTAACTATCAGAACGTTAAAGTCTTTAGTAATACTTATATGCAAATACAAATTCCTCCACTGAAATCGGTAGGTGTGTTAAACAGAATAAAAGAATATGCCATGACAATACTTGTTGTACATAACCAAAAATCTTTCTACTTACCAACGGGGATGGTGTGTCCATGAATCTTATCACACCAGCCTGCATAGTATCGGAAAACATCAATGGCACACTTGATATCAAACAAAGAATCTGTATAAGGCTTTCCATTATCCAAAGTTTCCAAACTGGCAAGGTATTCCAGGTCACGTTCAATCAAACTTGCAAACTAGAAAAAAAGTTAAATTCTCAGCATTAATTTACTTTCCCCTATTTATTCCCCAATAAAATTAAAATGAAAGATTATCACAACCTTTTGGTATTACACAAAAGAAATTTAACAGGATTAAACTCCAAGATACATATAATTGTAACGTATCTAGTGCAGCATACATATACATGTGATGGAAGCATGTCTTGGGAACAAGAGCATTAGGGCCAGGATGTTTTCCTGATGGGAATATTGGCAATACTGACTCCGAAATATGAAGCTAAATACATCTTAAATCAGGCAGGTAGTCAAAGAAAGGGAAAAAAAACAAAATGGAATTTTTTTGCCATAATTTGTTTGTATTCCAGGGTATCTATGAAATTCTCATTTTCGCTAAGTTTAATCTATCACCTCGCCGTTGTTGCTGTCCATTTTACACTTTCCATCCCTTTCTTCCTTCTTCTATCTGCCTGACGTTGGCAAGTTTTGTATGAATGAATGAGTTGCATGAATGTATATGTATGTACAAAAATGTTCACTTATTGTTCATACGACTATTTTAAAGAATTTCTCCATATTCTCAGCACTGATCCAACGTGTGGAGGTTCTACAATAAATAAATTACTCTGTTTAATGAGCAATTTCCATAAAAGAGATTTTCAAAGTCCAATAGGGAAAATTGTTCACTTGGGAGCTTAATACATACACTGAAGTATCCCACAAGAATAATGAATTGCCAATGTATTGTCCCTTATTCATGACTTATCACTGCAGCAGACTTGAATGAGGCATATATTTCATCATGGAAAATTACAATTTCTTCCGTAAGTCGTGGCTGACATATTACTATCTCACTCCCTCCAATGTGAAGGACTGCGAGGCATATTTACCCTTACAATTCCTATTACCTTATATTGGCCTCTTTGAAAGCTTGCATGCCCAAGTAGGGGAATAAATACAGCAGACACAAATATTTGAGGGCATATGGGCCAATGAGCAGTAGAAGGATGCTCTCAGTGAGAGAGGTAGTAGAAGTCAACAGGGGGGCAACTAAGAATTAAGGCTAGGGGGGTTTTAAGCACAACTGATACTTTGGGGTGTGGGGGTATTGCATACCCGCAAGGGTTAGTAGGACTTGTGGGGCCCTCCTCCAGAAAAAGTTTAAGATTAATGGTTCAAAATGGCAAGTTTTACGGCTTTCTGAGGGATATTTGATTAATCCTAACAATATTCTATAAGTAATACTAATCCATTAAGTAAACTGGATTAAACTTCAAAATTTCTCTTAGCTCTGGGGGGGGGGTTTATCCCCCAAAACCCTCCCCTCGCTGCGCCACTGGAAGGCAATGCAAGTGTCAGGTATTCAGCCTCGATAGCTGAACAGCATATTCCGCTGTTTCATATAAGGTAAGAAAATTTTACTCTTCATACCTGCCACTCAGTGACGGATCTATAGAGGGACTAAGAGGACTATAGCCTCCCCAATGCCCCCCCCCCCACCCCCAATTGGGTCCAAACATATGCTAGATAAAATCGAAATTTTTGGGGGCTTCCACTTTGTGCAAAAGTATATTGTTATATTTTCCTATATATTTACCTCTTTTAACGACTTGAAATACAAATCAGCTCAAGACTTAGGGCCTCTTTTACATGCTTTTGGTATTTTATAGTCCCGCGGCAGTTCCAGAGAGAGGTAAGAGAGAGCAATAGCCCTCCCTTTTGGGTATCTAATTTACACTAGATACAATGGTAATTTTTGATCGGACCCCCACCATTGATGGTAGATTACCCTCCACTTGGCCTATCCCATTGTTCCTATCCTGGATCCACCACTGCTGCCACCGGAGGGCATGGAAAACCCTTCGATGAATTTGAAAAACCAGTGAGACGCAGGGTCTTGTGAAGCCAATGATCAGTGAAGTAGGTATATATTTACTGAAGACTAGTCCTCAAACAGCAGCAACCCCCACCCCTTCCCCTTGTCAATGCCTGAGGAGTTTGGTGGCCAAAAATGCCAGTGGATAGGTTGACTCAGTGATAATTTTGGTTATTTTATGTAACTGTTATAATGATTTCAAAGTGAACACATTTTTTTCTCATGTACTTCTGACCATCAATAATTTGTTGAAGTGGTTCTTCTATCAAACTACAAAACCCTTCTAAATCTATGGCACATGCTTAAGCACGTAAACTATCCTTTATACATTGATTGAACATTTTCCTCCCAGCATGCCAATATCTCAGGATAAATCACATTTTGGTATTCATACTTTTGCATTTGGGTGCATGACTGCAAAGTTTCTCGTATGTGTTTGGATTTTTTCTTATTACCTTGTTCATAAGACTGCCTCTTGCAGAAGCGTCCATGGTCCTCCATGTTGACCCAAGCTTGAACGCCTCCCTGGCTGCACACACAGCACGGTCCACATCAGGCTATGAACAAGTAACAATGAGGGTAATAAATACACAACATTAAAAACAATCATTTGCACAAATAAGGGATTCAGTTGTCAGCAAACAATAAATTGAGTTTTTCCTGAGGCCAGAGGGTAATTAATAAGATGTTATTAGTGGGCATCTTCAGGATCAACATAAGAAACCTCCCAAGGGCAGAGGGAAAGACACCCTATACATAGCCCTTTCTAACAGGTTGGAAATGTAATGATTTTTAATAGTAATAATTCAACAGTTTCCCTTAGTCCAGCAAGTGGGTGGGTACTCTACCAAGATCCGTGAAGTGACAAATGGGAGAGGAAGGAGAACGACAAAAAATAAGGAGAATTGAGGGCTGGTTCGATTTAAAAGCCAAGTCTAAATTTAAGTTCGGCACCAAACTCAATAGTTTGGGTGGAATAGAACAACTGCTGGCTTCTGTGCTTTCAACCAAGATGAAAATTTCATAATCACATGACCTGCCCCTATTCCTCATTAGGCAGTAGCCATTATATTTCTGGGGAAGGGGGGGGGGAATACAACAAAGACTGTATAGCAGAAAAAATTACGGGGGAGGAATTGAGCTCCTCAAGCTCTCCTGCTGGCAGCGACCATAATTTCTCAACCTTGCCGTGGAGCACGGGTGCTCAAGGTAGAATACTACCTTACCTGGAGGGTTTGGTACGGAATATCACGCTTAAACGGGGAGGGGAGGGGTTCGGGCGTTGGGTCGCCCCCCTAGCTACGTCGCCCTGGGCAGATGCCTGGCTTGCCCGGCCCCTAAGTTGGCCCTGAGTGGGAGTGTAGAGCGCCGATTCCTCTAGAATCATATTTTGACATCTACCGGTGTATTTGGTTATTTTGAGCGGGAGTTAAATTTCCATTAAATTTAGCTCCTTTTATAATATTCAAATCGTTGAATTAGATACATCAAGATTCATATGTAACTGTTATTCATGATAATATTCGTTTTTTCCAGTTCTCATTCAAATGTCGGTACTTTTACAAGGTAAAATGGTTTCGCGTTGGTCTAGGCTTTCGGTTGCCGCACAGCAAAGACGAGCGCTCTTTTTATTTCTAATATTACTATACATATATGTAATACAATTATTTATTTGAGCCAAAAAATACAGCAAACCCCCATAAATAGCAAACCACAAATTCATAATGCCAGCAGGAATTTAACCTTTATCGACCGTGCAGTCCCAAAATGGACCACGTAATGTTTTCGTTTATGGCCTTGCGGTCAACTGGAGAGCTGCTCATATTTTAAAGCCATGCAGTGATACATCTGGGATTTTAAGCCGTCCTTTAAAGGTTAAGTTATTGCGCTTCTCCACCGCCGGTATATGAAGCATGTCCCTACGGATGACAAGGCACTCAGAAACCAGGCGGAACAACAATGCAACCCAAGCCGTAGCGAGCGAGACGGTCTAGGGATACCCATTACCCTTGAAACGGTTTAGAGATAGCAATAATAATTTCGCCTTCGATCAACTTACGAAAATAGAAACATGCAGTCCTAGCAGTTAACAATTAGGATAAACCACATTCATCCTTACCCTTGGCAGCGTGAAGTAAACTCATCTAATCGCGACCTTCAAGTCGACAGGCGAGACTTTTACCCGCCAGCATCGGGGGACGCCTCTATTCCCAGTGATATCCCACCTCCCTGAATTTTTTTCTGACTACGGTCTTGCTATCCAACGCTAGATCACCTCTATAGGGGTCACCGCGGGAATACGATTCTTTCCACTGCCTCCGTCAAGGTCGCAGTTTGTGAGAAGCAACAGGTGAATGCCGATTGAATACGTAATGCAGTCTAAGCGGTCGATGCGGGGCGCGTTTCCCCGAAGAACATCATGGCAGGGTAGTAGTACATGGATACCCTACAAATCGGGTAGTTTCCTGCATCACAGAAAACGAAAGGCATTGATTGCGATTCGTTACCCAACATAAGTGTACATATTCATAATATACAAATTATTTGGTTTTAGAAATCCCAGTTTAGACGAATGTTAATGATCAACTTTAACCTCATTTGAATAGGGCCAGCTTTGCGCCCATGCGATGCCACTCCACGTGACGTCACAGGACCCTGGATGCTATACGAGTAAACATGAGTTTTACATCGTCTGAGATTACCAATGCATGCATGAGGCACAGAGCTCAGGGAAACATCTCTTAATAATCACCTTATTAAAAATGCCTCTGGTCGGAAAGTTTCCTTCGTTTGATAAGGTATTAATAATCCTTATTTAAGCCAAACGCTACCTGATAGCAGGATACTCTGCTACCTGCTAGCAGCCTGCATCGCAGCGGCGCACATATCCTCGCCCTAAGGTCACCTCACACGGCGGCAGTGGGAACCAGAATGACCTCACGCCGGCTTTTCCAGCATTCATACTTAAGCCGTCGCGTTTTCGCGCGCTTGAAAATTTTCACTTTTCATTTCATCGCGAAAAATAGATATAATCGTTTAAAAATCTAAGAGCGTGAAATGCGTACTCCAGGAGTAATAATCTTTCGATTTAGGCAATAAAAAAATAGGAAACCAGCCTATTGTGAGTGCTCCACAATATCGGTTCAAGGTCGCGTCATTGCTGCATTCCTGCACGGAGCTCCACTTTCTAGTCTCCCCGCATTGCAAGTCGAAAGTCTACAACAAAACTCTCGTCTTCGAGAGGCTTTGTAGTCCAATCAACGAAGACCAAGAAGGTCGATTAGGTGAAATAATTCATGTCACGGAAATATCTTTTACATCGCCATTAACAATACACTAAAACCAGAGACCGGAGCGGGGTTTTGTGGGAGGGGCGTACAAAGTCAATTTTTTCACGTTTTTCTTGAATGACATGGAAAACTGTTGCCCTTAGCAAAGCCATATTAAAGTCAAATTACACTTGATCTATAATTAGTAGTCCTCCTCATTTTTCAGTACAACTTAATATTCAGTCATCTCTTCAATGCCTCTACAGATTACATCTTTGGTGCGAATTTAAACGATTTATGTCTCCTTAAGATGCGCCCATCAACTATTTCAAACATTTTTGAGCCTAAATATTAAATAATTTGAGTTTTTCTTTTTCGTGACCTCAATTGTTAACGTTGATTAATGCCTTGGAGTCAGGGGCGGATCCAGGATTTCTTTCCGGGTGGGGGGGCACAAGCAAGGCCGTATCCAGGATTTTGTTCTGGGGGGCACAAGATACCTCGTAATCCAAAACAAACGCAATGGTAAAGGGACCGTATTAAAAATCTTGCATATTTTTTAAGGGTGTGGGGGGCACGTGACCCCGTGCCCCCCCTAGATCCGCTTATGCTTGGAGTGCAGGTCTTTAAAGACCTACGATAAATATTACATAAATTATTGAAACTGGGTCATGAATAAATTAATTTTAAGCGGAATTTGCACAATCTGATTTCTATAGAATGATAATATTTCATATTGCTCGCCCGGAAGCGTCACCATACATCAAAACGGTAATTTCCTGATGAGTTTCCAACAAGGCGAAATTCACCGGCACATACCTACCGGGTGCAGGTACCAACCGCTCCCATACATTCAGTATTCATCAATTTGATTTTTTTTACTGTTACAACTAAATTTAGCTATAACCCTCCTCCCTACTTAACCCTTTCAAGACGGTACTCAGGAAGTTGCTAATTAGTTGACTACATCAGTGATGGGCATTCTACGGCCCTCAGCGGCTCTCTGAAATATTCTATTCGGCCCGCGCGGAATTATTCCGAATATGCCTCATGAAAAGAATACAGGCTTAACAAAAATAAATATTTTCTCCTCTTCTGTTTTCTATCAGAAACGGCAAAGAAATACATTAACTTATCTTAGATATTGGAATGTTATGTTTAGAGTAAGAGGCACAGGCTGCCGGTAACTTTGTAGCAACAACTTCCGGTAGTCCTTGTCGAAGCCCACTATCCCAAATCTGACGTCTTATGACCAGAAAGTTATTGCTGAGTCTACTTCACCATAAATATGCAAACAGGAGTTTTCAACATTAAAACTTCAAATAGTTGCCTAAGAAACATACTGAGAGAAAAGCATTTAACTTCTTTTTCGAGACTAATTGTAAGTGCATCCCAGTTCGATCCAAGTTATGAGAAAAGATTAGAAATGCGGTCACAGTTTCATTCACCACATTTTCCTTTATAACTAATCAGTTATCAATAGGACTTAAAATGATAAAAAGCACAAGAATTTTGCAAAATATATCATTTTTGTTTTATAGTAAATTATATTGGCCCGCTAAGTTTTCCTTCCTTTCCCATCAATGGTCTACATCATTACCCGACCGACTTATCTAACTTTCAGGATTCAGATATAAAGCTATGCCTTTAGCAAGAGGACCTTGCAACCGTCACCACACAAGGTCACAGCTACCCCTACCGCATTAATCTCTGTGAATCGTCTGCTCTTAGCCGAATAGCTGGATGGCTTAGAGCGAGAGGTTATCGCTTAGCGTCGCATGTCGGCCTGAGGGCACTGGACCAAGATTTGCGCTCGATTTAAAGTAGGAGCAGTGCTAAGAAGCCAAAGAATCATGGAAAACTTGAAGAGGTTCCGCCGGGACTGTGTGAGTGAATCATGGAAAACTTGAAGAGGTTCCGCCGGGACTGTGTGAGTAAAAATTACTCACACAGTCGACTCACTAAAAATTAATCTTACTCCAACATTTTGTAAGTATTGTTTAAAAACATCCCTTTCACATGCGTTATACACTGGGAGTAAGTGTGAATAGAAATTAATAACTGAAGCTTTACAGTATATATATTTATTATATTTTCTTTCCTTAGCATGAACAGTTTAAACTGCCTATTAATTGTAATGCAATATATTCCGATCGATGTAATTGATTATATATATTATGGGTATTCCCTGCAGGTTATGGTAGATTTACGCATGGAAAATTTTGCGAATCTTCCCGCCTGGCCCCTCTCCCCAAATTGAACTTCCCTCTTTTATTCACGCCAACGCCTATTCCCTTTCATACCACCTATAAGTCCAACTCTATACCTCCCCCTTCCCCTTTAGCCTAATATCTTCCCTTAAACACGGTTTTTAACATTCCCTGCCCGCTTAATGCTTAATCCATCCAAGCCCTCTGCCCACGCCGTATACGTTTCTAAAATTCTTCCACCATGTAGAGCATTGCCGAGTGGTAAACGATGTCATGGAAGCGTTAAAAAAATATTTAAAAGATTAAAGGTCGTGCCACGGCAACGCCACTCCAAGACCAATTCGTGAATGCCTCTCACTTTATGAAAATATTATGCTAATTAATCCGTTTGAAAATGTAAGTCCCAAAAACTTTCAAATGGGAATAAGTCAATGAAAAAGTAATTTTTTCCCACAGTTTTTGAAGACTGTGGAAGTGTTGAGCCATTATTAATCAACTAACGTATTTTGACTCGATCAACTCCATCTATTCGCTGAAATCTTCGAGGGTGTCATGGTCAGTATACTAATTTCATTCTCATTGATACGTTATGACCCATTTCCCTATATTTTTTCTTAAAACGAGATTCATAGCCAAGTCGCAATTATTTTTTTTATGCACACAGAAAAACATTGCTAACAGAAATCTGCAGATCTACAGGATCTCTATAGAAATTTGAGGATTTTTAATGCAATTTTATAAAGAAGCAATGAGAAAATTGCATTTTTTTCTATATTTAACTTTTAACGCATTAGGCTTTGTGGGGTGCCATGCTCAAACGAATTTGCAAAATGTGGGAAAAATTGAAGAATAAGTCCCCCGAGAAATAATTACTTGGAGAAGTATTAAATTTTACAAGGCGTGAAATTGGCGCCAACGTCAACTCAATAGTAGTACAAAGTGAGGTTTTTAAATACTTCCATCAACTGTTCGGCATACTAAAACTCATTCAGGGGTTTAATCAAAGGTTTATACAGGTGAGAGTAGGGTTCACGCCCGACTAACAACAGGCGTGTGGACTTCACTCAGTCAGCTTATGAGGACCAGTTCGTTTCCCTGGGGCACCACGCACTTCGAGGAGTTTTGTTTGTTGGGAGGGGGGGGAGTCTCAAAGTTTCACCCGGGATTTGAATCCGGGACTCCAAGATAAGTAGCCCAATAAACCACACACAGGGCCACCATGCTCCACCTGTGAAATATTATATCGTAATTTTTCTCCTCATATGAAATGGAGTATGTTGAATTAATATTGAAATAAGACGAAGCCGCATTGGATTAGACATCGCTTCACGGACTCTTACTCCTTGACCTTGAGTATATTTTGAAAGGTGTACACGGGAACCTGGTCGATGGGTCAATGATTTTCACCCCAATCAAACACAAGAAAAAGTCTTCCACCATGCAAAGATAAGGATGCCAGCGATGAGGAGATGATTTATTGCCGAGCTCTTTGACAGCTCGCGATAAGATTGAAAAGGGGGGATTTATAACACTCACACTTCAAATTTTATCATTCTTCATTAACTAGAAATGACTTACCCAGAGTACATCTGTACTTTTTCACCTTCCTGAAACTTCAAATTGAATATCTGGCAGCAAAATGACATATTAAAATCTTTCATGTGTTGTAATGTAAAAATTTAAATGAATTTAATCCCAAAAATATCGATAGTCCGATGCACTTTGAAAAAATTTATTATTTTAAATCTCAACTCTAATCTGCTATTTGGTTACTTAAAACAGATAAACCATGGTGTCTTGCTTTGTTATTTTCTATCGTTTTAAAAAATCAAGAGATCTCGCGAAAACTGTTCTAATTCCGCTACTGAAAAAGGAGAACTACGCAGAAAATGAAGATTTTAGGACTACTAACTTAATATCGCACGCGGCAGAAATTGGCACTGAGGATTTTACGATTGGAAAAAGTGAAAACGAGTATATAGACGACGATCAGCTTGGTCTTAGAAAAAGAGAGCCAATTCGAGATTCAATAGCGGTAATAACCTAGAATATAACCAGGAAGTGTACGCTTGCCTCGTGGATTTTTAATAAGGATTTTATAGAGTGAGCTGCGTAAGTAAATGGAGATCCTTAAGAATATAGGCATGGATTGAAGGGAGGGCAACTCATTCGTACTCTCTATATGGCCCAGAATGCGCACTTGAGGGAACCGGACGGAGAATCAGGATGAGCAGGCAAAGGCGGAGTGAGGCAAGGCTATCCATTATCGCCATCGCTTTTTAACATGTTCTCTGAGGAGATGGTAAGAGAGGCGTTGGATGAGTTGGAAGCTGGAGTAAAAGTGGGAGGAATGATGTTTAAATCATTTACATTCGCGAATGATCAGGCGTTGATTAACCAGTCAGCGAAGGGACTACAGGTTGTAGTGGATAGACAGGCGTTGGACAAGCGATGCCAGGAGTATGGGATGAGGATTAATCACAAGAAGACCGAGGTCATGCGGTTTTGTAAATTATCGTGAGCGAGGAATATGAGACTCAAGATAAAAGTAGATGGGCAGAAACTTGAGGAGGTGGAGGAATGCGACTAATTAGGCAGCGCAACAGATTAAAACGGAGACAGCAGTAAGTACACTACGAAGAGGATTGCGTTAGCAAGGGAGGCGTTCAAGAACAGGAAGAAGCTTATGAGATGGTCGTTATGTAATTATTTAAAGACAAGGATTCTGAATAGTATGAAGTGTGGTGTAGTATTTTTACAGTGCGGAAGAAGGAATTTCCAGTCTTAGCAAGAAGCCATTAATCAATTTCAATTTTCTCAGAGACTGAAGATTTATGGTTAAAGTAGTTCTGACAGGAATTATCCTGTCAGGGTTAAAGTAATCTCTCCCGTCCCTGTTCAATACATCCGTGTTCAGAGCACGCATTTCATGAAAACATACTGGGCACAAATTTTCAAATCGTCCTCAAACGCTATAAAAACATATTCTTCAAGGCATAGTAGATGCACATTTTTCCGAGACGCTACTTAATTACCCGGGGTACTACCCACATTTTCGTACAGATTATCAGGGCACCGCGGACAACTGTTGAGTAGCAGACAGCTAACTGAACAAAAATTCTATACCTCAGGAGTAAAATCCGCAATGCCCAGACACATTACTCATAGCGTGACTCACTGTCATCCAAGAGCCCTAATCCCCAGCTCATCTTTCCAAGATTTAACGCAAGATTTGTGAAAGGAGAAATATGTCGTCTTAAGATAGTAACAACGTGAGTGCCCTGGGGGATCACCATGATTCACGCACATGATTCGTTGGCGCGGCACTTGAAGAGGGAAACAATAACAGGTCATATACAAATTAGAGAGCTAATATCAATTATATAGGGCATTTAATAAATAAATTTTAATATACATATAACGCTATCAATGAAAGTGAGTGACAATACGATAAAAATACATTGGCGAACCCTTAGAAACCGTAATGAGCTCTACTTTCACGTCTCTCCAACAAATAAATCGTATTAATTCAATTGAAAATGAAAGACTGGAATAAAATCTTAGGTACACTCAAAGAAACTGCTTTGATGATATTCATATACACAGCTGGAATTCTTACACTCCCCGCCTTACCTCCTTCAAGGTAACATTAATAGATTTAAAAGTAGATAAAATAAAAAGTGATAACGACATGAAATTTCTCCATCTCTTTTCTTTCAGGAAAAGAGGTGAGAATGAGCTGCAACGAAATGGTCCCATTTCGATACATGTAAAATGACATTGGCTACGCTCAAACCATCTCACGAGATTACTTAACCTTTGAATCAAAACGACGATCGCGTACTAGAAATGTTATGCTTCTCCTCAATCGGAACGCATTTAATGACGAGAAGTGACAGTTAAATTAGCGTTACATGTTTTTATCATTGAAAAAAAACTGTTCGTTGAAGGCTCGTTGAATAGAAAAACCACTCTGGAAAGGAAGAAGTTCACGTAAACGTTAAGAATGAAAGTACTTCCACAATCGGGCATGAATCGAGTGTGGTATCTTCGTTTCAACTCGGTGGCGGGGCACTGAAAACTTCTCATCTTACTATCACTCACTTTAACATAGAACCGTAACTCCATAAGATCTTTATTTGCGAAAGCTATTGATTACCCTGCGGATAGACACCGTTTTCAGTGCCTTACTATGAGTCCTTTTAATGAAGGAAGGAGAATATCAATGCAATACCAGACGGCGTGAATGACAACGATGGGGATGATGAATCATGTCATACTTCCCCTTCATAAGCACGGCAGCGCAAGCCGCAGTCCTTGACTGTAAATTACATTTCTATAATCGAAAAAGATTACTTACCACAGGATTATCAATAGCTTTTATTACTCTTGCGTCAGAAGTAGTACAATTTAGTGAGAGATGATAAAAGCCTGTTTTTGAAGCCTAGCCTCCGAGTTTAAACGAAGAAACCACACTAAGATGACATTTACATATTTCCGTAAAAGAGATATTTTTGTCCCTTTTTCCTCAGAAAGAAGCAACATTAATCCTTCCATGCCAGTGTGATGAGTCATTCAGAACATACGAGGTGTGTTCAAAAAGTATCGCGAATTTTGAATTTTTCGCGGGTTACGTATAATCGAATTGCGATTTTTTTGTGGCGTTATGTTGGTACTCATGTCTGTCTCTTATGCCGACAAGCTCGGCCATTTTGAATGTTTACTTAATTGTTGACAGCTGCTTTGCTTGCACGTGTTTTGGATCGTCTTCGATTTTTACCATGGATCAAAGAACCTGTATCAAATTTTGCGTAAAAAACGAAATTAAGTGCGCGGATGCATTCCGAATGTTGACTGTGGCATACGGAGAAGCTAACTTGGACCGAAGCAACGTTTATCGGTGGTACAAAATGTTCTCAGAAGGCCGAGAAGATGTGAACGACGAAGAGCGTGCCGGACGCCCGAGCACTTCAACAACAGACGAAAAAATTAATGAAGTGGAGAAAATGGTATTGGCCAATCGTCGAATCACCGTTAGAGAAGTTGCTGAGGACCTAAACATATCGATTGGCTCGTGCCATTCGATTTTTATCAATGATTTGGGCATGAGACGGGTCGGGTTGGGTTGGGTTGGGTTTGGGTCCGCGACGACCCAAATTTGCTGCAGAGGGTCATAACTGGTGACGAATCGTGGGTTTATGGTTATGACGTGGAAACCAAAGCTCAATCATCTCAATGGAAGCTGCCGCACGAACCAAGACCGAAAAAAGCGCGCCAAGTTCGGTCGAATGTGAAAGTTTTGCTGACAGTTTTCTTCGATTGCAGGGGCGTGGTGCATCATGAGTTCTTGCCACAGGGTAGAACGGTCAATAAGGAATATTACCTGCAAGTTATGCGCAATTTGCGCGAAGCAATCCGCCAGAAACGCCCGGATTTGTGGAAGAACAAAATTTGGCTTTTGCACCACGATAACGCCCCTGCTCACACATCGTTGCTTGTGCGCGACTTTTTGGCCAAAAACAACACACTAATGATGCCGCAGCCACCGTATTACCCAGATCTGGCCCCCTGTGACTTTTTCTTGTTCCCTAAACTGAAGAGACCCATGAAAGGACGACGTTACGCTACGATTGACGAGATAAAGACGGCATCGAAGGAGGAGCTGAACAAGATTTAAAAAAATGATTTTTTGAAGTGCTTCGAAGATTGGAAAAACCGTTGGCACAAGTGTATAATACCTCATGGGGATTACTTTGAAGGGGACAAAATAGATATTCATGAATAAATAAATAATTTTTGAAAAAACACAAAAGTCGCGATATTTTTTGAACACACCTCGTACAACGGTATTATCAGAGGATGCATCCTTCAGACACAGCAACTTGCTAGCAACTGCATAAAATAAAAAGAGGCACTGTTTTGCAAGCAATACATGCTATGAACGTCCGAGAACGTATTTTTAAAGAACTCAATACCGAAATTATGAATATTTCTCTCATTATTATTTCAACTGACAACAATTTGGGAAACTTGAGATGCTTTGCTAAACTTTGTGAAATAATTGAAATTAGATCACTTAAAATAAATAATAATCCACGAATTCTATTTGGAAGCAAACTTATTTAAACACCCTCTCATCATTTTTAAGGACCTCTTAAGTTCTCGGGAGTGAGCGCAAAGATGCTATATGTATTTACCGAAGATCTATGAAATAGTAGGAATGAATTAAATAACGCACACCTACAAATGTTTAACAATTAAAATCAGTGCTCGATTCCAATTTGTGCTAAGAAAACACATCCTGAAATTTATCCCAAGTTATTCTTTCCACTGATACACATTTTGCATCACTTAATATCGATCTCGGAATTCTTAATGCAGGAGTTTCATGAAAAATACAAATGATCGCCTGAGAAAACGATTTTGGCTTCCGATTTTTTTGTTTCCGCACAGAGAACTATGCATTCTAGGATTCCGCACAGAATTTTTGGTTTCCGCACAAGGAAAAAAATTCCTTGAAGACGACACAATGTGTCGAAACCATGGTCGGTCGTTAAGTGTTAAATAAATAGTGTGAAAATTACCATTTGTGTTTTAATCAAGGAATATCATAAGCAGGTACTAAGGGGCACAAGGGCTCAGGTACGCTGGTATGGGCATTGGAAGTCCTTCAATAGCATGCTTGTTACTCGAAATTAGAGCATTATGTAAGCTGAGGAAAGCACAATGACCTTGGTTAAATTATAATCGGCGTTAGTGGATATTTTCTCCCATGCGAGAAAGTTTTTCACGGCGAACTAATGTACTTGTTGGCTGGCGACGTTGACGTTAGCGTCCCAATTACCAGGACGAATTCCGAAAACTAATACATGACTATGTATCAAAAACAATGGAATTATTCTCGCACTTACGTAAATTTCTTCGCCGCGCGCCCTACATGGGATGAATTTGAAACAATACTGGTGATTCTAGCTATAAAAATAAATTAATTATTCATTTTGCAAAACAGCTTATCCCTTTTAATTATATTAAATTATAATTAAGTTTCGTTAAAAAATTCAACTCTTTCTTTCTCAACACAAATTTTCGAAAAAATTTTCCTTCAATGGTCATGGCTGCGTATACGAAGTTGTAATAATGCTTTTGTGAGTGCCTTCTACACGACGATTCAAATTAATGATCGCCTAATGAAGACAACTGCCGACAGATAATTAGATGGCAAGAAAGGGTTAGGAAGACTAGGGATTAAAACACAGAGGTAATAACTGCGTTAAGCAATTTATAAAATCATTCTATGTTGAACTGAATGGAAAAGGCGCCAAATAAATAGCAGGAATGCTGAAGAATGATGGAGATGAGTGCAATTAATCCTTGTCACATTCGAAACATTGGTTTGAGAGAAAAGTCTCAATATTACACCATTATAAGGGTTCAAAAATCAATATTTAGGTAAGATATGTAAGCTAACGATTAAATAACCGAAATTTATCCATTCCCGCTTTAAATGTATGCATCAAATTCTTCCATCAATGATTACCTTGTCTGCCTCGGAGATGTCGATGATCTTCTTTCCGTTCGTAGGGTTGATGGTTGGGAAGGTCTTGCCGCTGACTGCATTCACGAACTCGTTGTTGATGAACAACTGCAAATGAGAAAAGACAATATAAGCATAATAAGCTCACTTTTAACACTAGAAGCTCCTGAGCGGTCATTTTGGCCGTTTTTTTAATATCAAATGTACTCCTCTTCCTTCAAGACGGTTAAAAATTGTTGATATTTCGTGAATTTTAATGAACTTCTGTCCTCCGATCACACGCCAAAAATGTTTATAATCGGCTGCATAAAATATGAAATATTTGCTGATATACCTAAAAGAGCCAGGGTTGTAATTTTGACCGGTATCAATGTTCTGTTCGGTATGCTTGAATTAAATTTTTTATAGTTTTAAGAGTAGCAGTAAGGTTTAACTCACAACTGATTCTCTGCAAGTTTCTATACATTTTTTTTAAATTCTATGCAGTTACATCACAGGATTATTGCATTGACTACCTAAGACCTTACTTACCTAATTTTTGTCCAAGTTGAAAAATTAAATTGTTTAAAAAAATATTTATTATTTGAAATTATTGCTAATTTGAGTTAAGAATAAATTAATCGTTCTTCAAAAGAGAATATATGAAATAATTTATTTGCACACATCACCATAACGAAAGAAAGCTCCTACCAGTCAAAATGACCGCTGTCCGCATGGCATTTAGGTATGGAAAAAAAGACGGCACTTCTAGTGTTAATTTGAAGAGGTGAATGAATGGAGAGGTGTAGAGTTGAAATCTAAGAAGATGAATCAACACCATCGAAAGGTGAAAGCAGGAGGTCTTCAATAGAGTAGCACAGGCGATAAAGGTATTCTACAAAAATAAGGGTCTATTTAGAGCAAGAGGTATAATAGAAAAGCAAAGAAACAGTTCATTAGAACTTGAGCTTCTAGAACATAGTCATATATGTCCTTGAGGCATGAACAATGATGGCAGCAGAGAAATAGTGGGTGAGGCTTCTAAATGCGAAGATTTAAGTAGAATGAAGAAAATAAAATGGATCGATTGAAAGAGTAATGAATTTGTGCTAAGGACAATGGTATTAAGGATAAATCTTATTAAAACGTTACAAAGAATACGGAACAGCTTAACATATTATGAGATATGATCGCCTAATGAAGACAATTGTCCACAGATAAGTGGATGGCAAGAAAGGGTGAGGAAGGCTTCAGATTACAATATAGAAAAACTACGTTAAACATTTTAAAAATCACTCAATAAACAACTGAGTGGACAGGTACATCAAACAAGTCTCAGGATTGCTGGCGAATTATGGGGATGAGTACATTTAAACCTTATCAGAGTTGAACTTAAGCCACCGAATGTGTCAACCGAGTTGCTCACGGTGGACAAACATGAAATTAGCAAGGATGGCGTATCGTGCGGGAGGAAAAGTGGTCAAAGCCACATGATATGTTACCAAAGGCGGCAAAATCCGTAGCATGAACCTACACTATGTAATAGGGTAGTTTCCTTCATCAAAGAAACCGAAAGGCATTGATTGCGATTTGTTACCCACAATTACTGTATTCATAATATACAAATTATTTCGTTTTAGAAATACCGATTTAGACGAATGGCAATGGTCCATTTTTATCCTTATTTGAAAAGGGCCAGATTGGCGCCCTCGCGATGCCACTCCACGTGACGTCACAGGGACCTAGTTTCTATACGAGAAGATAGGAGTTATACATCGTCTGAGATTATCAATGCATGCATGAGGCGCAGAGCTCAGGGAAACATGTCTTAATAATCTCCTATTAAAACTGGCTAAGGTCGGAAAGTTTTCTTCGTTTGATAAGGTATAAATAAACCTTTTTTAAGCCAAGCGCTACCAGACAGCAAGGTACTCAGCTACCCTCTAGCATCCTGCGTCCTATTAGCGCTCAGAGCCTCGATCAAGGTCACCTCACAAGGCGGGAGGGGGAACCAGAAATACGTCACACGGAGAGATTTCCTTACCCGTCGCGTTTTCGCGCGCTTGAAAATTTTCACTTTTCATTTAATCGCGAAAAATAGATATCGTCATTTAAAAATCTAAAAGCGTGAAATACGTACTCCAGGAGTAATAATCTTCCGATATAGGCAATAAAAAAATAATAGGAAACCACCCTATTGAAATAATAATATTTATTACTTTTTTTGGTCTACTTTCAAAGCTACACCTCATTTCAATGAAATTTTATAGTGAATTGAAGTCAGTATCTTCCTCAAATAATCCATAGTTCCATTAATTTCCGCTTAAAAAAATTTCCTACTGGCTCACTATGTGGACGGTCCGAATTCCAATATCAGCGGGAGACATAGGCGAAATAAGGGGAGGGGAGACGTGAACACGGGGGCACGTGCCCCCCACCCCACCGACGCTAAAAAAAAACTGGATTTTAGATACAGTTATCATTATGTTCGTTTTGTTTTATATATTACGGAGCTTCAATCATTTAATTTCATATTAATTACTTTCATTTTAAAATGGAGAGAACATTTCGCACAGTAATTGCTGTATGTTGTTTTTAATCTCAAATATGAGAAGACTGTATGCCTGTCAGGTCTTTGTATTCCCCGTCCCCCAGAAAAAATCTGTATCCGCTCTTAGCGGGAGATGAGATATTTCCGGAGCAATCCAACCCCTCCCAGCATTTTAAAGAAGTACTTAATTAATCCGTAAGCCGGATGGCACGCTGAGATGGCTCCCTTCCTGTCTTCCGTTAAGAGAGAACACACTTAAGCTAGCAGCGAGCATTCTCTCTCCTTACGGCTGAACCTAGCTTTCCTCAAGCTTAGCCTTCCCGTCTAAGTTAATGGCGTACCTACCCGTCAGAGGCGCAGATTCCAGGAAAGCGCTATCTTTTCCTGAAGGTGGGGAAACGAAATGGCAAGGAGAGTCTTTTTACGTTTACTTATAGCAGGAGAACCTCAGTTTTTTTATTACGAGTGTTGTTTTAATGCAAGTATTAAAATTAAAAACTAATAACGTCAATTATTCGTGTATTAAATTAAGTCATTGTGACTCAAATTTTAATCCACGAGAACGCATTTTAAAATTTGTTCACAAATCTAAAAACGAGATTAAGGGTTACTAACCAATGGAATACGATGCCATTCAACTCATTTTGAAATGGTAAAAAATTTGTCACCTCACGGCCTTCAAGTGTAGGTATTCATCCGTTTTTGCATGGTAATGTGTGATCAATGTAAAGAATTGTATTGAGCATTTGACTGTAATTTCTTAATAATTACTTCACACCCATGCGTACTCAAATTGCAGCTCAAGTCGCAAAATAGTACTCACGTATAAATTTATGGGAAAAGATGCTAGATCGTGTTAGGAACGTTGTTCATAGAGTTACTATTTTATTTGGACATCATTTTTTCCAAATATAAGATTTCCCAACATTAATAAATTAGTTTCAATATTTTTCCCGTCATAGTGTCCTCGCCCAGTAATTTTCTCGCTTTCCTCCTCATTGCAAGGGATTCCACATTCAGCTCAACCCTATACATATCCTATCCTACGCATGCACAGCATCCAGCAGCTGTATGCAGTGCACTATAACGTAATTGATGTGTCGTGCTGGATTCCGGGTGTAGGAATTCCAGGAACTAATGAAGCCGTGCTGCATCATAATTATATGAATTCCAGGAGAAAATGTAACCCTTGTTCTAATACATTAATAGGATCGAGGAACTAGGCCAAATACTGAAAGGTGAAAGAGTACATAAATGCCTATTATATTAAAATCCTCAGATAAAACGGTCTTCTATCATCTATCCTGAGGTCAACGTTTCCGCGCCATACAGCTCAACGCCCCATAACACTCTTTGCCAGGCTTTTCTTCTCACTCACACGACTCCCTCACATCAACGCTTTCGTTTTCATAAACGCCTCCTTGGCCAACTACATTATCTTTCTGGCTCGAGGGAAAGTGGGAAAACAATGCATAATGCATAATGCATCTCAAATTAACCCCCTTCTGATAATAATGATGGGTTACTGCATGAGCTGATAGAGGCAATATTGATCGTCTTTCGAAAATATCCTTAAAATTATGTGGAGAGACGTGAGTGGAGGAAAGGGACGTCCTTTACATGGCCTGAAATAAATATTTACCGCCTCTACCCGTGTATATCGGCTTTAAGGTCATACGCGAGATGCTGGTGAAGTATGGTATACCAAGGTAGAGCAATATGAACTTGGAAGCCACCGGAAATTCACAGTAAACGTAATCGCACACTGCATCATACAGAAAAAAATTAAAATCTCAATAGGAATTTTGGACTGACTAGAAACTTCGTTGACGTAATCATGTGCGAATAATATAAATGATTTAATGGAAATCTTAATTTACACAGCGGCACCAAAAAATAAAAAAATCCAGGCATACGAAACAAGAAGGAGATACAAGCAAAGAGATAAAGTGGATCAAAGACGGGGTACAAGTCGAGAAAGTTGCAGAAGAAACTAAGAAAAATTCCTCTCTAGTGCAGGCAAGTATGTAAAATAATCCGTGTACTCGTACGTCATTTCCAATTTATACTTTATCACCCTTCATAATTTTTCCGAGTACAAACATTCGCTAACTAACATTCGACGCAAAAGACAATTCACTGACTTTCCCCTCCCAAAGATTAAGTATAAGTTAAAAAATGAATAAGAGAATAGAAATAGCAATATAGTAGGTGAAATGGACGCAGAGGAAAATAGCTGGGTGCCGTACATGGCGGACGAGGAAATGGCCGCTTTAAGATTGGATAACGAGGAAGTACAGGCTGTGGATGGAGTAAGTGTTGAGGACTATATACATTGTAAACTGAAAACTGAGGTAAAAGGAAATACGAGTTGATTCCAAACCTACCGCGAGTAAGGCCATGAAATTCAAATTCACTCACGCAATGATTCAACCCTGGGGTTGCTATGGTTAGGCGAGGGTAGACCTCACCCCAGACTAACCCACAGGTATGTGAGTATCACGTATTCGGAGTAGGGGGAAAATCCTTTTCCTGGACTACCTCTGACTCAGTATATTTTGTTTGGGGTGCCCAAGGGCTTCACCCGAGATTCAAATCAAAATCTGGAAATCCGAATGGCTTAGCTTGTATTCTCGATTTAGGAGAGTTTTTTTACCATGAAAATAATGGCGAAAAGATTAGCTGCTAGATAATCGGAGAAGAGAAGAACAAGTTTCAAGACCATATAACTATGGGAGGTAGGGTGTAAATTGAGCCAAAGAGGAAATACAGCCGGAGATAGGAGGTCTGAGGTACTGCCTCCCATTTTAATACTGCACTACCAAACACTACCCATAAGATAAACATGCAATAATTGCACCACATCGTTTCCCTGAACTTTGGGTCAATGAAATAAATTAGCAAAAATGTTATCAAAATACATATAGGAGATAAGGTGAAGACTGAGGGTGTTGATGGTGTATGTCTAGAGGGATGAGAGGATGCTGGAAGCTATTAATGATGGAAGGATATAACACACTGAATTTGGATGAACTGAGGGAAGACATAGAGGATGATTCCGAGGGATAGGATAGGCGAAGAGTGCGGAAGGGCGAGAAGAAGGCCGAAAAGCATTTCGCCGAAGAGGTGAAAAAATTATAATGGAAAATGATTAATTGAATGGATGAGTCATGACCTCTATAAATCAACTTTAAGTTAAGGCACTTAAGATGCTTAACTTAGGGCCGGTGCCCACGGGGAGGTTCAATCTTGGGAGGATTATACCATCAAAATTTTTGAAAGAATTGGTAAAAATAAAATGTATGCCATAAATTTTAATTAAATCAGTCGATATGGGCAAAGAGCAGTAGTCACAAAAGATAGAAGGCTAGATAAATACATATTAAAGACTTTTTAGACACATTGGGTGATTCGTTTGCCTTGGGGAGTTAAGTCGTTAGTTTTGGGAAAAGTGAGAAGTCTAGCCAGGTGTAAGCAGGGCCAGAACTAGGAGTTTTGACAGGGGGGATGATCAGTTTGCCGCCCCCCTCCCCCTTATCCCCCTCTCTCCCCTTCCCCCACCACCAAAATATGATACATACGTAAGCTATTTTTTTGAGATGCGGCAGTTGAAATTACATAAAGTATGGGTAAACTTTTCTCGGGATTCCCACCGGGTTAATGTTTTTATAACGGCCAGCGTTTCAAGTACCGTCTCAGCACTCATCATCAGGGCTGAATATTCATCATCAGGGCTGAAACGTTGGCCGTTATAAAAACATTAACCCGGTGGGAATCCCGAGAAAAGTTTACCCACATTATTCGCCGGAAAGCATAAAATCATATTTCACATAAAGTATGTTAACTATTAATAAGTTTTATTTATATTATTGCTTAAAAAATTATAAATTAATAATTATTGTTAACTAATTCGATTATAAAAATTAAATAACTTTTTTAAAAAACCTTTCAAATTTTGCCGCCCCCTAAAATCTGCCACCTGGGGCACTTGCTCCCTCTGCCCCGCCCTAGTTCCGGGTGTGGTAAGAGTGGTCACTGCAGCTTCAACGGTAGAAAACCATTAAAAATTTAAAAAAAGACAAAGTTTCCATAACATGTTCAATAAACGGCGGCGGTGTAGAAAGAAACAGCGTATGACAGAAGCGCTAACTGCGGAGCGGGAAAAGATTTTGATATAATCTCGAGTATCACACGCGAGGACTCGGCATGTCACTCTAAATCCCCAGTGACCAAGGGGTGTCAGATGTCCGCCAAGCCAAGTGACCACCCACAAAAGGGAATTACCCTTCCGGAACCCCTAAAACTCCTTTTCGGAGGAGGGTTTCGAGAGAGAAGGGTAACCAAAGTCGAGAGCGTAACGAATTCATACGCCCATGGTTTCACAAAAAAAAACATGAGAATTAAGCTTCCTCGCTTTCTAGGTCTCAAAGAATACTCTGTCACTAGCCCTAAAGACGAAAACCGACTCGGTTTTCGATGGAGACTTTCACCCGGTGGACAGCCCGAGTTCCACTACAATACGCAATTATTTTTCTCAACTGATGTCACCTTAGAATTGTACACTGACTACTTACTCCAGAACTTACGCGTTAGCGTCCTAGTATCTGCACGTAAAACAGATGCATAGATTCAAACCACACAGCAGAAAATAGGCACGATAGGGAGTTGAGGACCAGAGGAGCTGAGTCACGGCCAACCAAGAGCGTCTTGGATGGAAATATATTATAACTACGACAATGAAAAATGGGTAATACGGGTTTCACAAATCCGTAGCATACGACGGAGTTATTGACGAACTGCCAAAAAGACTGAACTCATCGAGTGAACAAGGATGGAAAGGTTATAAACATAAAACGTGCAAATGAAGTAATAGGCGTTCAAAAACGCTCTCTTTTGGATTGAAAATATTCCTGTCAAAAGTTTAAAAAATAAGCGAGCCTGATTTTCCAAGAGTTACTCAAAATCGCTTCATCGTTTTGGAAGAGGCGTGATGGCGATTTTTTATATTTTATACTCATCTTATTGGTAATTTTAATTTACCACTACACACTGGTCTACTTGAGAATGCAACAATTACGAGTAAAATACAAAATATAAATCGACTTTGAGACGCGAGCCATACGCTCCTCCCTCGTGAAATCTATCTAAAGTTCATGCTTCCCATTTGTAGGTTAAGCCTTTTTCGCGGGTAAAGGAGGTTTCCTTCATTTATTAAGGGTAAATATGAATACATTTCAGCCATTCAATAAGATAAGGTAATTTTAATCGTATAATGGATCATAGCGGGGCATTACTCCAAAACTTGGTCACTACCAAGAGATGGTAAGCGTAAATAGAATGTTGTTCAGAGTTCGATGAAGAGTAGATGAAAAGGATTGACGACGAATTCAGTAAAAATAAGGTAATATAAAATACGGTAGAGTGGAAAAAAATACTTAAAACTAATATAAGTTAGGAGAACGATATGCCAAAATATGGAAAATAACAAAGAATCAATGTGATCACGTAGAGTTATAGTCATTGATAATTTTTACAATCAAGTAAAAGACACAGCAGGCACAAACTTTAAAGGTATTTTTTTCCCGCGCCCATACATCCCAAATTGGTCACGGAAGCTGAGAAAAGCGATTAGATTCCGGTGATTATACGATACCGGGGATTAAGAGCTGATACCATCCGTAAACGTTACGAAACCTTCAAAAAATATTGCTGACAAATACAGCAATAAAACGAACGGTAATCCGAGACCCGACAGTAAATTTCCAACTATGAAGACACAACAAGATGTGGAACCTTTAAGAGAGTGAAGTTGAAATATCGATAGGTTATATTAATCTGAAATGACATGCCTATACAACACCTTCCATCAAATTCAGCCTAGATCTTCCGAAAAATAAAAGTGGATGCCTTTTATAGTGATTATGACATTTTTCAAGAGTATTGTCAGACAATCCGTCGCTTATATTTACATTCATTTCGGATTACAAGGATTCGCACGTAAGCAACATTCAGAAAGTTTTGTGAAAGGGCCACAAGTGATTCTGAAACGCAATGAAAATTTGAAGGAACGTACCGAAATTAACAGAGGCAAAATACGGTAAATTACGCTAGCATATCAGAGCTGGAGCAGAGCAGAGGCAACGGATGGATCAAAAGAAGAGTCGACCACATCAATGGTCCAACATCCTGCGTGACACCTTTCCAGTTGACAATGAGTAAAATTGATTTGAAATGAGATAAAGGCGACAGTTACAATCTACTAGTACTTGTTCCTCATTACTTCTATCCAATAGTTGTTCAAGAACTTGCTCGAATTGGCGGAGGGGATGGCTCGAGATGAGAAATTAGGAAAGTTCAGGTCGACGCAAACCCATCTCCTATAATTTTTTGAGAGGATAGAGGAATCGGTACGTAAATAAATCCAAAATGTCTGACAATGGTCACTGAGAGCAAGAGGTACTACGAATTGACCTATTTTTCTGGGGATATAGGTTTAGACAAGTTCTCTCATAGGAGATCATCATTTCGCTCTTCAAAACATGGCACTCGCCAATTTCCGGATTGGAGATCATTACAAAATAATAAGACATGAACAGAGGCGGATCCAGGATTTCTTTCTGGGGGGAAGGGGGGCACAAGCAAGGCCGTATCCAGAACTTTGTTCTGGGTGGGCACAAGTATACCCCGTAATACAAAACAAACGCAATGATAATGGGAGCGCATTAAAAGTCTTGCATATCATGAACAAGAGAGGATTGCTTGTGTACGCTTTCGCCGAGTGATGACGATTCAGGACTCACGATGCATATCAGGTAAACCTCGCCGCTTAGTGGAGGACTGCTCATTTTAATGAATGACTACTAACATGGATATTTCGGAGATAAGCGAAGAAAGGAAAATATTAACCGAATTGCTAGGTTGTCTTGCATTCAATTCGATCCCTGTCGTTTCAAGTGAATGCCGGCACAATATCAAGTATTTAATTCTCTATGAATATGAGAGAAAAGTGGATCAGGCAACATTTAAGCTTAAAATTAAAATACCTCACGGCTATCCAAGAGCAAATTGTAAGAAGATGCAATTGAATTACGTTTTCACTGAAAGTGTATGTTATAAAAAAATGGATCGCGTAATGTACAGGAACGCTTTTCTAAATTACAGTACCAAGTAACCGGTAGCCCACGGCACTAATCCTGAGCTAAGATGCCTCATAATGGCAGTGTTCACTAAATGTGAGGTAAAATTCATGAACCAGTCTCACCTGTTGATTTTCATCGGATTCGAACGATAAAACAATCAGCAAGAAAGATTTTTAGAGCCTAAAGATGCGAAAGCTCGTGCCAATACAGAAAGATACATCGACAACGTACCACCACAATTAACGGTAACGAACAAAGTCACCACATAACTCTAAATTAAAATGGAAATCCAATGTTTTGGAAGTGCATGCACTGACATTAACTACGTACGTACGTGACGGGCAGTAAGCCGGCACACATAAGGAAGGGCGACGTGGAAATCTCTTCGTAACATAGGAATTATCTCCGCACAACGACATTTTAAGTATGCCAAAGATTGATTTTCACTGCAAGTAATTACTCCTTAATCACTCGCAAATCACGTATGTCAACCTAACAACCTTGATATTCGTCAACAGATGCCGCCGTTGCCAAGGAAACATACAACGGAGCACAAAGTGAACAACGCTAGTAGCTACTCTAGGTGAAATATGGTAAATTAAATTCCACAGAAAAATACATGAGGACTATGTTGCATTTACCTTGGTAAATTTGATTGTAGGATTCCTGGAAGGCATCTTGGAGATCAAATGAAAACACCGGAAGTATTCTTCTGCTTCTCACTGCCGGCCGTCAACAACCGGCCACATCTGGCGCAGGCGCACTTTTATTGAAACGTGACAGGCAGCGCCGCTGTCGAGCAATGTCTGAACTATTTGAATTCACGCTCTACTTTCGAACTTCGCTTTTTGTATTTCACTTTCGAAATACTTTTATCCTGTCGAAAATATCGTTTATGAAGACAGAGATACACATGAATATAAATATTAAATAAATTTAAGTTCTTAGAAATCTCATTGAACATCTTGGAGTGTAAAAAATAATTATTTTTAATATTTAAAAGTACTTCATAGAAATGACTCACGGTTGCCTTCAAAACTCCAATTATTCCAAGCTGCAGCGAATGAAAAATCTGTTTCCGTAAGTTCTGATCGTCTACTAAAGTTGCCCCAACGAAAAATAATTCTTATTAGGAAATGAGAACCCATTTCCATCTTAATTTAACTTTAATCTTACACTAGAAGAAAAAATTAGCATTACGTAAGATTATTATTCATTAGCAATTGGAATGAAAAAAGACAACTATTACCGATTCGGATTCCGATGGATCCTAAATTATTATTCTTTCCATTTATGCGGCGCTATTTCAGATGAAGGTGAAAAACCTTCATATTGCTTAAAAATAATATTGAATAAGTATTCCAGACCATATGTTCGAAAAGGATTTGCTTGGCCTCCAACACAGTATTATGTCCGTTATCACATAAAAATTAAGCGAATTGACACGCGACATTGCTTTAAATAGTTAACAAACTTTAGACTTTTTTATCGTTCCAAGAGAATGGGCATCTCACGAACTTGACACTAACTACCTTTGAATAACTTATTACATTTTAAAAATTTTCATGGTGCATAGAAAATGCCATTACCTCACTTTGGTCTCGATTTTTCTTAGGTGGTTGAATAATTATCATGCAAAATTTTTATTTTTATTCAGAAATTTATTTATCTTCTCAGAAATTCGTAGTCTCTCAAAATATGGATAAATTATTTATTAATTAACAATTATCGGATTTTTAGCCGAGTAAGAAAATTCGTAGATAATAATTCAATTATACTAATCCATCGTCTTCAGAGCAGTAATGAATTGCAGGCCTTCCTTCCGGTACTTGAATATATATCTGTTTAATCCGGAGGACATTGTTGCCTCCTCCTTTCCGTTATCAAATTTTCTTACTCGGCTAGAAACCCGAAAAGTATGTATTAACATAATTTTCACCGAAAAAATATGAAATCCAATACTATGTTATTTATTATTAGGAATAACATACATGCAAATAATAGCATGCATACGTGACCCCATGCAATTTTGATAGATTAAGGAACTTCCCAATTCAAATCTCCTATTCTCCTCGATGTAATGTCATGAATAATTTATAGCATGTGTGAATTAAGTTAATCCGTTATGCATTTCCATCATACACTCAGTTTAATATTGGCCTCATAATTATTCATTTTTTTTAATTAAAGAGCTTCACGGTAAAACAGTGTCCCCTCATCAAACCATTTTTATCCAGTCATCCTCGTCAGCCGTTTCATACTCTCTGGCTATCCTCTCCGATACAACTAATGCATCGTATCATCCGCAATCCATTTCATTCCGTATTTTATCCTTTCATATAATTTTAGCATTACTCCTCTGCTTCTTTTCGCCGGCATTTGAATGAAAGAATGAATAAAATACACGCCATTGAAATCGTAAAAGAAATTAACTGTCCGTGTCTTACGAAAGAACCCGTTTGTTTTCATTACTCGCCTCTGTTTATGTGACGCGTTTGCGTTTCGTCATATTGGAGTAAAGGTGACACTACGGAGTTAGTATATGCATGCATACAACCAGTCTCAAGAACGGGTCCTGCGCGAGACACGCTTCGCGAACATCACCATTGTGAGAAGCCGTTGTCGCGAAGGGAAGGGCGACTTCCCCGCTTCCTTCTCGTAAAACAACACGAGATACGATTCGCATTACATAATTTTTCGGGGGATTAGTGTGTCGTCTCGAGCCGTGCTTGCTCAAGGTGATAGCGGCGAAAATTCTGCCGCCATCGTGATATCAAGCCACGGAACACGCCCATCACCTCAGAATGAGACAAGGAGCTACAGAGGAGCACTTGTGATTTTTTGGCGTTTCCGTGACGAGCTCATCTCACGCGTTTTGTTCAACTTTTTCATTTTTTTAGGGGACGCAATTCACGGGTGTTGGTACCCATGTCGCGGAACAGGCATGACAAGCATCTTCACTTTTTTGGAGACTTTTGGAAATGCTCTGGTCGTCACATAGGCCACTGCCCGTCGCGTCATGTTGTCATGACAAAGCGCTTTTGAACTTCGCTATTTGTTTACCAACCGCTTCGCTATCGTGAAATATACCCCAAATGACGTATTCTAAGTTGAGCCATAGGTCATATGAGAAAATTTGTCATGGACATATGCGTTTCCTGCCAGTATCAATAAAAAAGTAGACTAAATTCGCCAATTGGTGTTGGTGACTTTTTTAAGAAGATGCCGGTTGTATTTTTGCCTATACAGTATACTTTAGTTAACATTTACCTGTTACTCAACTATGAGAATGTTTCATTTTGAGAAAATGCGGAAGTTACATTTTTAAATTTGAGACAGAAAAATGTTGACAAACCCAACTCTATTTATACCAAAAATTTAAATATGATGGCTGAGGTTTTTAAAAAGTAATGAATCACGACAAAAACTGAGATAGCGGGAGCAATGCGTTTAAATAACCCCCTCCCTTCCAAATAACCCCATCCCCAGCAGTGTACCCCTTATTGTGAACCCCCAAAATTTTTTGCTAACTACGGCCTTATTAGATATTATTTTCTTGGTCCAATACTTTTAAATGCAAAATAAATATTTTAGAGAGGCTATTAATTGTTCTCACTGAATCTGAGCAACATCTGCAGATTATGCGCTGGATTTCTTCAAGGCCTGGGAGGAAAATGAAACATTATGCAGCGTTCAGAGGACCTCAAATCCAGCAGACACAATCCTGGGCATTCCATACGCTTCCAAGATAATAACCCCACCAAAATTGTCTGAATGCAACCCGTGTTGCGGCATCACGATTGGAAATGGATACCCACTTCATCCTAAAGCGGCTAGAAATATGATTCCGTAGAGGTTTATAAGCCTTGCCAAGCCGCATTACAACTGATGACTCAAGGAAATGTATACAAGGACGAGGGATGACAAGGGTGAGACAGGCTACCTGCCCAGCCGGAAAGAAAAAAAATTCATCCCTCTCTAAGATTGTGGGGTGGATTGGGTGGGGTGAATTGGCAGGGATTTAAATGGGAAATCGAGCGGAAAATACGGTATCGTATGGGGAAATGGGTATCAACTCACCGGGAGGTTATTTTGGCGGGTGCTGAGACGTTTGAGGCTTCAAGAAAAAAAAGAAGAGAAAGAAAATTGGAATGTTGGCAAACGTCGAGATTTCTACTCTCTACTCCTTTCGCTGTTAAGCTACCATTTAGAACTTAAAGAGCCACGAGCGTATGTTTAAATCATTTCTTTACGAGCGTGCTGCGCCCGCTCCCAGCGGGCTTCCCCCGCTCTTTTCAATGCAGGTCCACAGAGGGAAGGGTGCGTTTCTAATTTTAAAATGTAGAAAAAAAGGCAGGGCCTTATGTACAAATTTAATTGGAATGTTCATGTACAAATTGAGGTCAGAAGACCTCTTTAAACACAACATTGGAAGTAATTACACTATCCTCTGTTAAACGCACATGATGACTCATACTTACGTATCAACAGGAGACTTGAAAGTGGAATCTGTCGCATTTTGATATAAGTTATTTAAAGAATGCGAGATATTGTTGCAAATGAACAAATGTATCAGTTTGTGCGCCGTTAACGTCAGGAATATTTACCGGTTTTTTTTTATTATTATTTAAAAACCAATTTTAGGATACAATAGCAATATTTAGGATGTAAGATATGTCGTCGCATGTTCTCTGATAAATTCTGTGCATTTTGGTAAGTACCTCATTTGTAGAGTTTGGCTGCGTATAAGTTGAGAAAAAGGTATCTATACTGTAGAAATAATATAGAAGATGGAGGCCAAGATGACGCAGGTAAAGAAATGTTTTTTCCTTTATTTTAATTTTGCTCTTTTTATTGTGATCTTATAAATTGTGATTTAATTTTTTGACTTTCTAGGATTAAAAAAATATTATTCTTATTTTTAATTTTTGATATTTTTTCAGTGCAATTGATTGTTTAAAATTTTTTAAGAAGGGGCATTTCGTGAAGTACAGCCTGGCGATTCAATTGAATCACGTAGCCTTTGTCTTCGTGTTTTTGGAGGTATAATGCATCTGGCCTGTGGTAACTTTGTTAATTATAATTTACTTTGTAACCCATTCAGTGAGAATAAATGAAAAATTGATGGTAAAATGTTAGAATTAGATTGTGAGAAAATATTTTGGCATTGTGGGAACTGTTTTTCTAATTTAACTGTCAAGAATGTGTAATTCTAATATCAATAATAAAACCTTATACTATTATATCATTTTAAAATTATAAGAACACCATATAATATTGTTAATTATAAATTGAAGTGTAAAAAAGGAATGAAAATAGTACAAGCGCGGGCTTAAGAAGTACTTTGACAGCTCTAAGCGACGTGGTAGATAGCTAAGCTAAAAGGTTTCCTCATTTTGGGGGGTTGAGGGGAGAGCCCCTCCCTGAAAACGCCTCTGAGAAAATCTCTTTCCGCATATTTTTACTAATATGAGCAGAGATCTGGGTGTCTCTCATGCAATCTACCGATTTGATCGATAGATTTTTCTTCCTCACAGGAAAATCTACTAAAATTGGTAGCATATTAATTGCGTAAGCATGGTTTCGTTAGTAGTAGGACCTGCCCGCCTTTGTGACGGTGCAGGATTCCTCGTCCCTTCCTTCCTTTCCCGTCCTTTCCCTGGAGGCGTCGTCGGGCTCCTATCGCGGCGGCGCCTCCTTTCCTTGTTCCTTTCCGTCCTTCCCCTTCTGGTGGCAGAGGAGAAAAGCTAATCGCTTATAGTCCCTGCCCCAGGAGTGTATCCCGCGAACCCGACCCAAGGGTTTCGTTCCTGTTGTCTCTCATGCAGCTACTGCTTGCTAATATGCAATTTCTTGGTTCACATAATTGATGTAGACATTGATGCTGTGAGTTTAATCTCCTAGTTTTTCCATAGTTTACAAGCTTTTCTTTAGTTTACGAGCTAATGTGTGAGAGCACATGCCATACCAAACTTGTCAATCAACGTAAGTTCACTACATCATAAATTATTTGGGCGAATGATAGGCTGATTCTTCCTTTTTCCCCTATGCAACAATCCTTATCCTCCCTATTTATGCCAAATATTCTCTCCTTTATTCTTGATTAGAAAAGCGCAGTTCAGTAATCCTTGAGTTTTTGCCACGTTTACCGTCAATTTGAAATCGAACGGTATGATTTTGTGTCTCAGTCTCAAGCCATGCTCCTCAAAGAACTTTCTCTCTGTCGTCTAGATTTGTATCTCCAGCATCGCCCGTGTGTGCTTTATGCACACAACTGCTTATCAATTCTTTGCCACTGACCTTGAGTAGTTAATGGTAAACTCGCACTCTTTCCTTGGAAGCTTACAAGAAACGTGATGCGCGCACAGCATGTACAATGAGGGGTAAAAGAAAAGCTCTCCGTTTGAATAAAATCAAAGAAATTAGCCAGGAATGAGCGTATTCTATGCCAATTTCCGTTTGTCACTCTGATTTATGGGTTAAGTCCCCGGTAATGTCCATGGTGCACGTACAAAAAGAATACCAACAGTCCTGAGAATTATCACATGCTGTATCAGGTTTTCTTAATGGTCAAAAAATGAGACTCCAGGTGTACAATTAACATGATTGCGTGAGACTAGCGTATTAATAGAGTACAATGTCTTTTCATTCGTAAAACCTAAACACCAAAATAACCTAATCCTATTACTTTTCCCTATGCATTAACCTCAATATTAAAAGTAATTATTTTCGTCCTAACTGAGCCACATATTCTTTCTCTTCAACCTCCATTAAGTTACAGCATGAAATTGCATTATTTTATTTCATATTTTTATACCCGTCCTTTCCGCTGTCGTTGTTTTTCTATCTGGATTTCACCATCTATCCGCTTACTACCACCAGCGCATGTTCAAATTGATTTTATCTCCATAAATACCCTATGTATACGATAAAAATATTTCATGTATTATATTCCCCTGAGTAAAATGATCCAACTTAATTTATGCTTGCGTAAAATTTGGCACTTAAAACAGAAGAGAGAAATTAAGTATAATATCACGCACAGTCTTGATACGTTTACATACCAACACGGGTATCTTTACCTTTATCTAATCCTCCCTTCATTCCATAGCTTCAAAGTGATTATTCCGTTTATCTCAGGATTATAACGCCAAACATGTTTGGACGAAGATTTTTTTTAGTAATTTGAGAACGCCGTGGTTCCTTAGATAGTAGACGTATAGATAAAGGGTATCTTTTGAAATTTCTCCCGGCCACAAGCATGCCTTGAAGAGATTACCGAGGTCTTAGACTGGCAGCGCATACTCGTAGATAATCCTTACTCCCGCAGAAGACGTAAGAAGCTCCCTTGCTGCCACCTGCTATGCGGCTTTATCTCCTGCTAAGACGTGAACGAAAATATCACATCGTTATGGCAGAGTTGGCTTTTTCAGATCATTGATAAAACTAATACCGGAGATTATGACACGATAAGAAATTAAGATAGAGAATTTCACGGACTATTCAAGGACATTTCGGAGAAACAATAGTGCTACTACGTACACTGGTAGCCATAATATTTTTAAGGCTTAATTAAATGAATGATAAGTGTCTGGAGTTGCGATAAATAAACGATCTAGTAGAATCGTTCAGCAAATTCTGCTCAACCTAAGTTTCATTAACTCTAGTTAATGTTAATTACCATCATTTCGCTTCAATCCACCTATCTTCTAAAAAATTGCTAGCAATTTTTGCTGGTTATACACTGGCAACGAGCTTATAATCCTCCTCTTACAACCGTTACTTATTACAATGTCTCCGCTTCAAAAGGTCTTTCTTCACCTTTCAGCACGCTCGCGATCCACTATTGATTGCTTCATTAAAACTATTTTCATAATTAAGACCCACAATGTGGAGGTAGCATTTAATGCATGCATTTGACAATGGACATGCCGATAGGCTAAACGGTATTTTTCTGAGCCAGGGTAGAATTTTGTCGTTATAAACTTCTGAGGAGTGAAGCTACAGATAACTTAGGAAAATTCATCAAATGAACTAATAAAGAAATTTTGAAAGCATACAAAATTAGCTCCTTGATCATAAAATGGACTACGCAAATCAAGAATTTTGAAATCTGCTTCAATCTAGGACTTTCTAAAAACTCGTTGCCTATGGTACCAAAAGGACATCCATTAATTACGTGAAGCTATTTTTGGAGCCTCCTCCCCATTAATGAAATATCGTGAGATTTGGCTCCACCGCCTCCCGCTAATTTCGCGTGAGATTGTTCAAAAAGCGTATTTTCAGCGTAAATACGTTAATCTATGAACCATTAAGTTGGATTAATAAAAAAAATCAATTTGTTTGATTCTTTTTATTTAATATTAGTTAATCAATAAGATCTTAGTTTAGAATCAAATTTTACACTGTTTCTTGCGGAAAATAATTACATGATACTTGCCAAGGCCCCCCTCTCCCCCATGCGAGATTTGATCAGAATCGGCTTGACCGCGTCCTCCCTAAACGCCTCACGTAATTAATGGATGTCCACCATGAGATAGACGAATGTTATAAATATCGCAATTTAAAGGTAAATATACTCGGCATGTACACCCAAAGCAAAGAGGTCAACGCATTGTCTCGAGTGCTAATCTGAAAACTGGAAAATGCAGTCGAAAACGTTCAGTCGAGTAGCGTTGAGCTTTTCCTGGCCACGTTTTCTCCAGTCTCCGGTAATTAATTTACTAAGATCCTCTAACTGGATTTGCGAGAATACTAATCATATGAATCCACAACACACCTTCGCCTTCTCACGAAACAGGACCCCTTAGAGGGGCACCAGCAAAATTTCAACCTTGAGCGGTGAAAATGTTTCCATAGAGGCGATAGAGGCTATCTCCATAGCCTATGGCAGTGAAGTAATGACCATGGTAATGACATTTGCCACTCGAGGATGGTCCAAAAAAATGGTAGTCTTCAAAATATTTCATCCCACCTCTTCACTTCGATGATAACTTATGAGAAAACTAGTGACGAAAAAATCAGTCAATACGACCACTAGAAACTAACTCTCCCAGCTCTATGTTCCATATATTTTATGATCAATCCCCCCACATCCTAAAGGGTAGATTACGCGTGCTAGTGGATTATTATTTGCCGTAGCTATTTCTCCTAGACATAGATATACCCATAAATACTCTACACTACTCTACTCTCTAGTAATGTAAACTCTATGGATATACCTCTGACGCAGACCTTTCGCAGCGCCCAGCATTGGGACCCGAAAATAGTTTAAACTGACTACACAACTTGCCGCATTCATTTAAACACTCCAAATATGGAGAAACTTATTTAGTGTGTTTATATTTAGTTTAAATTTGGCCCATTCACTTCTTACAAAAATGAATCGCAAAAAACACAATAGCGCCTACGATAGGAACTGGAGAGGGAAATTCACATGAAGATATTCCGGCAAGGATCAGTTGTTCACGGTGGGTGAAATAAACTTCGAAATGTGGAAGTTTCAAAAGGTTCCCCCATTCCGCGCCAATGAAAATGCAAATATTTGTGCCTCATGTAGCGCCTCTGATTTGATACCATGAAAATAAATATTTCTGAGCCAATGAGGCACTACGAAGCCGGTCCTTACAATGATGATATTATTAGAGCAGTAGTTTGCTTCTGAGGGATTTTTAACGGCCATTTCTGAGGAACTGCTTACGTATACCTACTTTTAAACTGCTTTGAGCTACATCCATGCAGGAGTTCTCACGAATCCTCGCGACAAAATATCTTGTACCGGAATCTAAACATGCACCTCTGACTTTCCGGGCCGACGCGCATACCACTTTTCCCTACACCACCCATGATTCTTTACATCCACGGAAAAATTTCGTGGACCGCAAGGACATGATAACAACTGGAGTGGACACGTGTAAAAAATTCTTTAAAAAATGTTTCCAGACAGGGCGAAGTGCTCATTTCACCGCACAGGAGCTTATGTGCGTTTAAGACTCACTCCCTGATCCTCCACAAGTAAAGATTCTTCCCTGCCATTTGAACCGAGTAATAAACGCCGATATGAATACGTTCTCGCCCGCTGAGGGGGTGGGGGGGGGGCCTGCTCCCATACCTACCCGGAAAAGTCCTGCGGCTTTTTCTGATCACTTTGCCAGCCCTTAGAATTTTTTTAGCCGTTTGTTCGGTAAGGATCGTTTTTTGGGTGATATCTACTTTTAGCTTGATTAAAAATAGTTAGAAAATTTCGTCTTTCAACAATTTTTCCTATAGTTTCAGACGATTTTAGAGGGGGTCGATTCAATGACTTGATGTCGTATCTCGTCCCGTTCAACCCTAACATTTGTATGTGTGAATCAGCCAGAGGTCGGAAGTGGGTTTTATAGTAAATAAGACACCTCAGCTTTACAATGAGTTCGACTTGCCATGAATTCAACACAAGGTTCTTAACTCTAAGAACCTTGAATTCAACGTAAGATCTGAGCAAATTTTGCGCGCGCTTTAAAAAATTTAAATTTCGCATATTTTGTCCTGACTCTTTCTAATACGTCATCAATTACGTAATTCTATGCCTTATTTATTAACAAGACGTATTTATTGACAGAGCTACCTTAACATGCGCTTAGGCTCTTTGAACTGATTCCTCAGGTAGAAATGATGCCGATTCAACGCAGGACGGAACTCGCTTTACGATCGGACGGATTTATATTGTGGGTCAAATGCAAACGAAACTGAGTAAATGCAAGCCGCAATCGTGAAAACACAATAGAAAACCGATCTGCCGAAGATTCTCATTGAAATTCTATCGGTTTCCAGTCACTTAGACACATCGCCGGCATCCAAGGGCTACTGGTCACCCCTCGCGGAGAATTTCGATAGCAATCTCATTGTTCGGATATCAGATGGATTCGTATTCTCACACCAAGCGTGTACCAACGGCACAAAGAAGTATTGTGAGATCGACAGAGGAGATAAAACGCATTTGATTTTCGATTAGGAAACTTCGCCTGAAAAAGGGGAGGAATAGGAAGATCTTAATTTTCATCCAGCTTATAGCATCTTGAGTCGAAGAATTACAGCCCAGCAAGTCTTATAAATCAGGCTTATTACTTCACTCAAACAGTAAAGTAACTCAAAGGTTGGTTAGGGCTCGCTTGAAATTCCCTCTCTTCTTCCACCAAGTTTAGCACTCTCTTTCATTTTCCTCTGTTCATCTTATTATCTCCTTTCTCCTCCAAACCCACATGTAGAATGCCTTCTCTCATTCTCCAGCCTCAGTGCCATAGTTTCTGCACCATAAAAATTTGATGTTACAGCACAAATGCACAATTTAATGATCAGTATGCCGGAGTGATGCATTCATTCAATTAATCAATGTGACCACTAAGAGAATATTGAGTATTGAAAATTTACAGTGCATTAATGTCCAATTATATCACGAATTATCACTGTCAGATCATCAAGTCTATGACAATATACAACTCCCCAATCATTAAGATTATTGGAATATCAGAAGCCCATTCCATTGTCACTATTGCAGCATAATATTACTGACGTTCATGAGGCCAATATTTAAAATGGCTACGTGGATAGTAAGGAAAATCTAGAGGAAAAACAGAATTTTGCTGCTATTAGTTACCAACCAGAAGAGGTAAATTATACTCAAAACCACATTGCTCACAACCAGCAATAGGGAACAAATATAAGGTATTCATTACTATGCATAAAATATTGTGATAAGATACGTTACTGAGATAAGTTGATCAAGGATTTTTTTATATAAAACACTAGAAATAAAGATACAATTACAATACAATCACTGGATCGTGTTTATTGATGCATGTGATACACAGCACCCAATGCTGCCCATTTATCACTTAAAATGACATACTATTGCTCCCAAGCACTAGAGGTATCATTATGTACTAAAAAGATATATGTAGAGTGTGCTCTTGATAAAAGGAGGTAGATGTTTTTCATAGAACCAGCACCAATGACTCAAGTTGTGCACAGTCACCATGCATCAACAATATATAATTTATAAAAATACTTTTTTGGCTGGAGAAATACATTTAACACTCCCAAGATAAAACTTAGAAGCAAGAAACATTTCCATAAAAAAGAATAGGACAATTCTAGGCTGAATATAGCACTCAGTGCATAATCAGTTTCCTTTCAAAATATAGAAAAATTTATATTTGTATAGCATGTGTATTACTCATGCGCATATTGCTAATGTATAACTTTTGTAGATATTAACTGATGTAATTATAATCATTTCATGTTTTTTGGGGTATATAACAGCCTTATCACTTAAGCTTATGAATTCTTCTGTGGAACTTTAATGGTTATGGTCTTGATCTCAAGATATTCTTTCAAACCATCTTCACCCCTGAAAAAGAATGACAAATGTAAAAATTAGAAATTATTCCCAAAGATGAACTAGGAGCATAAGACTTAATGAGTACAGAATATTCCTGCTTTACCCCAAGTTCATCACCCAGCAAGCACAACATAATTACTAAAGGAAAAATTATAGGCGGAGAAGGGCAAGCAGCTTAATAAGGTCATAAATAAAAAAATTCACACACGAACTTTCCTGCCAAAAGAGGTACTACTTCCGATTACTAAGTTATGAAATAGATTACTGAATTTCTCAAAATACTTACAATCCAGCCTCATTCAGAGATTTAAAAAAATACTTTCATGCTTTCCTTCACAGCAAAGTTTAAAACTTACTTCAAGACTCAAGAAAAAGCAATGGTGATAGGTGAACTGATTGTAGATGGATTATTGTTGCCTCATACTTTCAGTTCCCCTCACCCACAGTCTTAAGAAAGCATGGACCCCATTTGTTCTGTATTTTTTCTAAATACCAGGAACAATAAAGTCCATTCTTCAATGAGATGGCCGGTGATGGGAAACAACATTGACAAAAATAATGTGATGAAGCAATCAGAGGGGCTAGCAAAATATTGTTGACATTTTTTTCAAGTTCCTAATCAATTCATGAAAACAATAATTTTCAAGGGACTACATTACCTACTGTGACACACAATAAATGATTATAGCCTAAATCACACAATCACTTTTTCCATCCCTTTCTAAGCATATCCACAGCAATTATTTGAAAAATCTCTTCAAAAATGATAATTTGATGCAACCATTTTCAGGGATACCTTCAGAGACGGACCTTCTAATATTTTATACATCACGGAGCACATGCTGTTTTCTGTACATGAAAACTTTACTGTGCCAATTAGAGCTAAAAGATCACGTAGAGATATTGAAACACCATGCCCAGCTTTCAGGAAGGAGGAGCTGTAAAAATAGGGGGGATTCCTAAAAGACCATATGATGCATCAGCTTAATGTCATCACCAGATTTCACAAGTGAAAACTAATTATCTCTCATGTTATTTGGAAGCATCAAACTTTGAACAGCACCATTTCTACAGCACAGGCATTTCAAAAAATTGTAGCCTTAGGTTAAATTCTAAACTCTAAAATAATCCCTTTCATTATATGTATCTGTTCCAATAGTTAATTCTCCTGATGTAAGAAACTTTCTCTTCCATCAGCTGTAAATTAAGTCATTCTATTTTTGCAAAATTTATACAGTGAGAATAGATGAAAAAGTTCAAAAAATTAACAAGAAAAATAAAGTACACTTACATCTCTCGACCATGCCCAGATTCTTTGAAACCACCAAATGGAGCCTGCACCACCACAGCATTATAGCAATTGACCCTGAATAAAATTAGGGAAAAATTAATCTAAATACTTATTTAATTATATTATATCTATTGTGCTCTAAAACCAATCTTTACAATAAAAAATATGGATAATACTTCACAATTTGGCCATAGCCAAAATATTTTAAGTGATATTAAGACAGTGTAAGCCATAACTCTGTTTTGAAAATAACTTACCACACAGAGCCAGCATTTACTGATTGAGCAAAGGTAAGAGCAGTATCCAAGTCTTTTGTGATAACACCAGAGGCAAGGCCATAATTGGTAGCATTAGATCTCTCAATCACTTCCTCTAAGGTTTTAAATTTAAAGATTTGCTGCACCGGTCCAAAAATCTGCAAGGAGAAAAAAATTATAGAAAAATTCCACACACACAAACATCATATGATAGGGAATACATTACATGTATGTGGGCAAACATTAACTAACGCACTTTAAAATATTCAAAAAACAGAAGTTCATTCGTGCAAACCACATGCTTAAACTCTTGAAAAACAGATGTAGGCAAATACTAGGACATGACCAATACAGATGTAATGCATCTAAAACTGTTTTTACATCTGATAAAATTCTTCAAATACCTCATAACTGATAGTTATATGGGTACATATGCACCAAGATACCACTATACGATTATACTGTATTTCTCCGAATATAGTCACCCCCCCAATTTGGACGCTTGAGTTTCAGGAAAAAAAATGGGTTTGAATGTAGTCCCTCCTTTATTTTTACCATAGACATTTTGGAAATAAAAGGGGGGACTATATTCAGATAAATACAGTATTTGGCAGGTCCTATTTTAGAAGAAGTTTTGCTGGGTCAAAGCAATGGGAATGAGGATGCATTCATCTATGATTGAACCTTTTGGGAAAAGCTACTTCCATAATGACCCAGCAACAACTCATCATGGAGATTTGAGACATGAGATTATTCAGGCAACTCCTCATTCCCATATCCTTTTCCCTAATTTCTTTCTCCCATTTACTTAGCTCTACTACATTAATGTTCGTTCCCCATATATTTTTTAGTTTAATGTTATTCTATCATACAACCCTGCCACTCAATGATTTATTAGCGTGACAAGACAACACACAGATACATTTAATTAAAATACAAGGAATAAAATTACATGCTATCAACCAATTTGTAAAATAGGTATTCTGGTAGTTTTCAAGACAAATGCTACATAATTCTACACCAATTGGATAGTAATTTCAAGCATTAAATTTCTAGTTTGATATCTACTCCATTAGTGTAAATTTTAAAATATTCTCATTTTCTAAGAAAAATGGGATGCTGCACTTGAACAATTGAACCTACTTTCCAAGCAAGCATGTACCATAGCATCCATAACTACTGCAGGCATTGACTAAAGACAAAAACTAGGCCCGACAGACATAAGCAATGAGTGACGCAGTTGGTTGAATGTTACAAATGTTTTACCTATAGTTCTGCTCTCATTTTCCAAAATTCAGATTATCTGAATATCCTCTTTCTGATATTGTTCAGGCAACCTAAATAGGTAATCTTAATGTTGTTCTCCTACCTCTTCCTTGGCAATCCTCATATTGTCTTTGACATTTGAGAATACAGTGGGCTTGATAAAGTAGCCATCTCCAGAGCAAGCTTCCCCACCACATTCCACGACAGCCCCCTCTTTCTTGCCACTTTCAATCAAATCAAGGATCTTCTTATACTGGATTTCATCGATCTGCAAAGAATATTATTTAATTCTGAAAATCCTCAATACTCTTGAATGGCAGAAAAAATCTTAAATCACAAATAATTGATCATTTCTACTAACTTCATATCCATGACAAGAAACTAGAACAATATTGGTTACACTAGTACGTAAATTATGAAGTTAGAAGTTTTGTATGAACAGTTATGAGAAATCAACACAACTACAATGGTACACAAAGCAAACAGACAGCAAGAACTTCTGGTATGCTGAGTTGAAATAAAAAAGAATTTTCCACTATGCATCACATTTCACTGAAAATAGCCCCCCCTCATTTTTGAGGCTAGACTCAAGGGAAAAAAAAATCTCCATTTCACGGATAAAATAAAATTGGAATAAATACCCAATTGAGAGAACTTTTTTAAGAACCATGCAAATTTTCAATTTAAAATTCTAGATTTGGAAAAAATTCAACTTGTACATAATTTAATTCAAGCATGGTACTTATACATAGAAATAATTACGAGTTGATGCATGCTGACAATTCCAGGGAAAATGAACGCTGATAAGAAACATGGCTATTTACTTTACTGACAGAAGATGTACATACTTTCAGGAATGAGAGAGGAACAAATAATTATCTCAATATAAATGGATGTTTTTCATAAAAAATAATTTCCATACCTGTGGTCCCTGTACAGTTCCTTCAGCAAAGGGATCTCCAACCTTGCGAGCAGCAGCTACTTCTTTTGCCTTCTTCACAAAGGCATCGTAGATTCCTTCCTGGACAAATGTCCTTGTTCCAGCACAACAGCACTGACCCATGTTTACAAACACGGCGTTGGCACAGAGACTTACAGCTTCATCCACTGAAATACAATAAATTAAATGTATTTTAAGGAAATGTTATGCACATCGATGTATTCAAATGACTTAGAGGGGATAATGTGTAAATATAAGACTACTTAGGCAATCAAAAGAGTGAATTTCTCACATTTAAGTTTCTTTTAAAATGGAATGAAAATATTTTGACAGACCAATCATGGGAATTGCAATTGTAACTTATATTATGCCTAAATAATATCCATGACTGTAAAGGATCAGTCTGGTCTAAAATATTAGATAGCATATGATTTGACACTTGATTCAGGAAAAAATTATTTAATGGTGTCATTGTAGCATATTCATATGCCACCTCACGTTTCATGGTAATAAGCACCAAATTACAGTCTTAAAATATAAGATTGTTTAAAGACTATAGCTTACCATCAGCATCATTGAAGACTACAAGTGGGCTCTTTCCTCCCAACTCAAGGGAAACCCTCTTCAGATTGGATGTCCCTGACTGAGTCTGAATAAGGTGACCAATTTCAGTGGAGCCAGTGAAGGCAACTTTGTCCACATCCATGTGAGAGGCCAATGCAGCACCGGCTGTTGGTCCGTATCCAGGTACAACGTTAATAACACCAGCTGGGAAGCCAGCCTGCAGACAAAGAATAATTTTTCTCAGGTGATCAAATGGTTACTCCACAATATATACATATGTAGGAAATAGAAGGATCCCACACTAATAAAACTTGGATACACATAGAATGCGGTCATAACACCTATTAAATTAAGCTTTTTGAAAACTAAAACAATAGCATATTTTACATGGATGAAAGTATATACGTATATATTTTTCCATAAATTACAAAATAGAAATACCATAGTCAGAAAATGTTTAATTTAAATAATTTGTAAGCAGACACTTTTCAAAATTATGGAAAAGCTTAGCACTGCTTTGTCTTGGTGAAAGGAAAGTATGTTAACACTGCATTTTTGACAAAAAACTTAATTGCATTGAAAAAAGGCATTAAATGTATATAGACCTCCAACCAGGATTAATTAGATAGATATCTTTAAATTTCCTTTACACAAATCTCATTGAATACATATTCACCAGACCCTAAATAAGATCTACTACTACATGACATGTAGAAAGACTTGGGACAATATCCTTAAGAAAGGCTTGAAGAAGTGGACAATATGATTTTTTAAACACATAACAAATATACTGGAGAAGTACTATCATCAAGTCTTCAATCAAAAAATATTTCAACCCTTTAATAACCATACTGGCTTGGGAAAAAACTCAAGTGCTTGGCATGCCCACACCAGCACGCAAATACTAAAGGGTTCAAATTAAACTTGACAGGAAGAACAACCACTGACCATTTAAATCTGGCAGCAAATGGCTTACCGCATTCAATGCGGGCCTGATTTTCATGAACGCCCTCAGAATCGGCCGATAAAATAAGAAAGAAAAATAAGGAGAGGTTTTGCGCCATAACTCCCGTTCAAATACTGCTATTTACAAATGGCAAACACTGGTCAAAAGAGTGAAGCTTGCTGAAGGCCATGCACACGATCGAAAGACTCAGAAATGGATATTAGTCATGTGCAGAGGCAGAGAAAGGCCCTGTCCAACCGGCAGAGCACGTCAATTGACATGCTACCTATCTCGGCTTGGACTGGACCACTAATTGACGTACTCCACGCTGAATGTGTTAACAGGAGACATATTCAAATGACCACAAGAAAAAGAAATAGAATGCATAAGCTAAATTCACCTCT